>NW_007731495.1:36240-38743 GCF_000696425.1 Galeopterus variegatus
TCAGAAGAGTTAAATTTCCCACAGATTTCTTCCTCCTCTGTTAGGAGGTAGTCTAATGCCAACTGATTTTGGTAGATGGCTCTTCTCATATGGGATTGTTGGTTGGCCAGGAGTTCTAGAGCCATGGCAGTTTCATTGGTAATTGTTTCCTAAGACTGCCTGGAGTCTAATGATGCAGTTTAACATATAGATGGGGATTCAGTATCCTCAGCTACCATACTGAGCCCAGGTGGCAGGGACATAATATTATATTATGTGCTGAGGTGGCCATTCATCTTTTCCCCAGGTTTGTTTTCCCCAGGTTTGTTTCCCCCAAATTTGCAGGACTGTTTGGACCTCACATCATCGTATAGGGGAATTCCCAGCTGTGGGCCCCAGCTCTGGAGCAACAGAAAGAAGCCTGGTTGAATGAGTCCTAGAGTGCAGCATCCATTCCATTGTGGGGGAAGGTGGGCATAAGCCCTTTTCCCACAGATCCAGAAGAGCCTTTCAGGTGCTCCCCAAGCTTTAGGGTCTGTAGAATTGAAATTCTGTCAGTATTGGTTGATTTTTGGAAGTCCCTGGAAGGGCTAAGATCCTGTACAATTTTGTAGTTGAGGATAATTAGAATTTGGGGTACATTACTGGTTGTAGGCTGTTTTATTGGGTGGAGATCAGGCCCCGTACTGATTGGTGGCATTAGGCCACCAGGTATAGGTGGTTTCATTTAAGGAGTACGTTTGCTGGCAAAAGATTTTACCAACCCACTGAGTGAAATTTTGGCCCTGTCTACTTAGGCAATTTCGACCAATGACCTCTGAGGATAAGATCCAGCTGTTGGTGGGGCCAGGTGCCTGTGTGGCTATGGTCTCACTCCATAGGAGGATTTCAGGAACCTCTAGGCTAGATCCCTTCTATAGCCAATTTTCACTCATTAGGGGAACCCCACATATCCAACAATTTGACACATTTAGAGTTTGGGTTAAACTTTCTGCAGGTGTATGAACAGGTTTTGGCTGACAGTGGAGGTGTCCTGAGAGGATCTGAGTCTGTTGCAGAGACCGAGGGATGGATGGGAGGCACCCTGGGAGAAAACAGAGTAGTTGGTACCAGGAATTGTTCTCGTATTTGGTCAGGTTTTGGGTTTTCAGAGCAAAAGAAAATTCCATTTGACCTTCGGGTACCCCAGACCTCAGTTCCATCAGACAGGAGGCAGCATTGCTGGTTTTCCTTTTTTTCCCCTTTTTGGGGGCCCTGGGGGAGAGATCTTGGCATCTACAGTGAGGTACCCAATCATCATTATCTAAAAGGGCTAGAAAGTCAAGCGGTGGACCAGGTGAGGGCCATGTACCCCAACCAGTGGATTCTCAGAGAGACACTGAAAGTCAGTATCAGGAGGTGTAGTAGTCTGGGGTCCATGTCTTTGTGGGGGATCTAGTTGGGGAAAGGCATAGCCTGTTTGGGGGTTCCCAAGTTTAACAGGGGTAAGAGAAGATGTGATACCTACAACTGGAAAGTAAAACAAAGAAGATTGTGGGGTCCATGTCTTTGTGGGGGATCTAGTTGGGGAAAGGCATAGCCTGTTTGGGGGTTCCCGAGTTTAACAGGGGTAAGAGAAGATGTGATACCTACAACTGGAAAGTAAAACAAAGAAGATTGTCAACGGTCCCATAAAGTGAAGTCCAGCAACTTCAGCAGGGGTGACATTTTCCACTTCTTGTCTGTAGATCCCCAGGCTTCTGCCATGTGCGGACTAGTCAGCCCTCAGAGTGACTACAGCAGGGCTGAGGTCATCTGGGGTTTCCGAAGCAGGTCTGGGTCATCGTTTCCAGAGAGTCAGCTTGCAGGGTGAAGTGGGGTGAGGAATGCAGTCCCAAGCAGTCATGGCTTGTTTGAGTCTGCTGTGATGTATCCAAGGAGTGACCTCAGCTACCTTGACTGCAGTAGGGGTAGACAACAAGACAGTGAAAGTTCCCCTCCATAGGGGTTTGGGTGGCTGCACACTCCATTCCTTTACCCAAACAGAGGTTCCTGGCTTGTAGGGGTGTACAGAAGGACTAAGCCTAACTGGGAGTGGTTCTCCTACCCACTGGTAAAGGGCCTAGGGCTTTCCCCAGGGCTAGGAGTTGTCACAAAGTCACATGTCCAACCTCTGTCAGATCACCTTGAATAGCCTTGATGAGAGGGGGAGGCCTTCCACACACGATTTCAAGGGGGGAGAAGCCCGTAGGCTTGGTGGGTGTAGATCAGATCTGTAACAAAACCATGGGGAGGATCTTGTTCCAGTGGAGGTGAGTTTCTTGGCATAACTTCATGAGGTGAGTTTTTATGGTTCTGTTCATGCGTTCAACCATGCTTGAACTTTGGGGTCAATAAGCAGTGTGTAACTTCCAGGTAATTTTTAAATTCTGAACTAGCAGTTGAAGAATTTCAGCTACAAATGCTGGTCCATTGTCAGGTCCAATGACTAAAGGCAGTCCAAACTGTGGGATTATTTCTTGCAGGAGGATTCGGGACACTTCAC
>NW_007731495.1:39733-45700 GCF_000696425.1 Galeopterus variegatus
CAAAGCTGCTCCCATCTGTGTAGTATTCTACATCAGGGTCTGGGTGGGGCTGATCTTTGAAATCCAGTCAGCTGGAGAATAGTTCATCGAGATCTTCTATGCAATTGTCATCTGGGGTTCCAGGCTCGAGTGGCAACAGTGTAACAGGATTGAGAGTTCTAACCGTTTCCAGATGTATATGAGGATTTCCACATAACATCCCTTGATACCTAGTTATTCGAGCATTGGTGAGCCAGTAATGTCCTTTAGAATCCAGCAGGGTGAGGACAGCATGGGACGCTTACATGGTGGCTCCTTGTCCCAGGGTCAACTTGTCAGTTTTGGCAACTAGAAGGGCCATGGCCATTACTGCCCACAGACAGGGTGGCCAGCCCCGGGCCACTGTGTCCAGCTGTTTTGAAAGGTATGCCACTGGGAGGTGCCAGGACTCCCGAAGCTGAGTTAGAACTCCCACCACAATACCCTCTCTTTCGTGGATGTATAGAAAGAAGGGATTTTCCCTGTTGGGCAGTCCCAGTCCTGTGGCACTTGTAAGCACCCTTTTTATGTCCATGAAGGACTTCTGTTGGGTTGTTTCCCAGATTAGGGGTTCTTTACCCCCTGCTTTTGTTGCTTCATATAGGGGTTTGGACAGTACTGTAAAGTCGGGCATCCAGATCCTGCAGAATCCTGCTGCCTCCAGCAATTCACGAACCTGTCTTCATGTGTTGCGGGTCAGAATGGAACAGACAGCCTGTTTATATTCCAGTCCCAGTTGGTGTTATCCTTGGGAGATATGGAACCCAAAATATTTGACTTTTTCATGACATATTTGGGCCTTTTTCTTAGATACCTTGCATCCTTTCTTCCAAAGTAGATTGAGGAGGAGTTCAGTCCCTTTCATACATTCTTGGTGGGTTTTTCCTGCCAGCAACAGGTCTTTAACGTATTGGAGCAGAGTACATCCACTTTGTTTGACTGGGAAAGTCTGTAAGTCAGTAGCCAGGCTCATGCCAAAAATATTTGGGTAGCTCTTGAATCCCTGAAGCAACCATGTTCAAGTTAATTGTCCTCTGGTTTCTTCAGGACTGTCCCATTGGAAAGAAAAGAAGGATTCATTCTGGGGGCCAGTCTGATGCAGAAAAAGGCATCATTAAGGTCTAGACAGGTGAAGTAAGCAGCATCAGCAGGGATCAAGCTCAGAAAAGTGTATGGATTAGGAACGGCCAGGTGCAGGGTGGCAGTTGCTTGGTTGACTGCCCTGAGGTCTTGTACCGTTTGGAATTCATTGGTCCCCAGCTTTTAAACTGGCATTTGGGGTGTGTTCCAGGGGACAGGTATGGCCTTAGAAGACCATACCTGAGGAGTCTATCTAAATGTTTTTGTGCCCTGTTAAGCCTGTTGGGGGATGAGATATTGTTTTTGCAGGACTGGTGATAACCCTGGTTTCAGTTCCACCAGGACTGGGGGAATGTCCTTACCCAGACCTGTGAGTTGTCTTCAGCCCAGACTCGGGGCACTCAGAAGGGAAGCTCCAGCAAGGTTGATGTTGTGGCCTCAAGACTAAACAATTGCCATTTGTAGTGGATTGAATAATGTCACCCCAAACTCACTGAAACTTGAATTGTGTCCCCAAAGTTTTATGTATTATAAACTTGGCCCCAATGTGACTGTTAAGAGGGTGGGATATCCTATTATGGTAATTGACAGGTGGAGCCTTGAGGAGGTGATTGGATTGTAGGACCGTGCAGTAGTGAATGGATTAAAAATGGCAGTCGGGGGTGTGGTTCTAAGGGCTTTAAAAGAAGGGGAGAGTCTGTCTTTCTCTCTCTGCTCTCTCTGCTTCCATCATCTTGCGATGTGAGACCCTTGGGTCACTGTCGCCACCACCAGATGGACTTTGGACTTCCCAGCCTCAGGAACTGTAAGCAATAGGACTGGTGATAATCCTGGTTTCAGTTCCACCAGGACTGGGGAATGTCCTTACCCAGACCTGTGAGTTGTCTTCAGCCCAGACTCGGGGCACTCAGAAGGGAAGCTCCAGCAATGTTGATGTTGTGGCCTCAAGACTAAACAATTGCCATTTGTAGTGGATTGAATAATGTCACCCCAAACTCACTGAAACTTGAATTGTGTCCCCAAAGTTTTATGTATTATAAACTTGGCCCCACTGTGACTGTTAAGAGGGTGGGAAATCCTATTATGGTAATTGAAAGGTGGAGCCTTGAGGAGGTGATTGGATTGTAGGACCTTGCAGTAGTGAATGGATTAAAAATGGCAGTCAGGGGTGTGGTTCTAAGGGCTTTAAAAGAAGGGGAGAGTCTGTCTTTCTCTCTCTGCTCTCTCTGCTTCCATCATCTTGCGATGTGAGACCCCTGGGTCACTGTCGCCACCACCAGATGGACTTTGGACTTCCCAGCCTCAGGAACTGTAAGCAATAAATTTCATTTTTCTTTATAAATCACCTAGTTCAGTGTACTTTTTTATAAGCTACAAAAACAGACTAATACACCATTCTTCCCCCTGGGGGATGGTGAGGGACAGAATTCAAGCCTCTGAATCTCCCAAAGTTAGGGATATTTCTCTGTTCTTTGAGAAAGTTATTTTGGCCTGTAACTTACTTAGCAGATCCTGTACAAGTAGGGGTATTGGCCAGTCAGACAGGTAGAGAAAGTCATGAATGACCTCTCTTTTTCCTATGTTGCTTCTCCTGGGCAGGAAGAAGGTGTGTTTTTGCCAGCTCCTTGTGACTCCCACTATGGTAGTCTGTTTCCAAGAAAAAGGTCTAAGATCCTGACTACTGAATGTTCAGCTCCAGTATCCACCATGAAGTTTATGGGTTGGCCCCCTACCATCATTTGGACCAAGGGCTCCCAGGGGCCCCGGGGAAGGGAGCCCAGTTGGTCCTGTTCACTTTCATATTGTTCAAGTTTAGCCAAGCCAATGAAGTCTTGCTGGGGCGCCTTGATTGCTGGTTTGCCTGGGTTGTGGTATCCTTGGGAGATTTCAAGGCTGAAATTGGCCTTGAGTGGTAGTTGGGCATTGGAGACACTCATTTTTTTCAATGTCTGTCTTCATGACAGTAA
This sequence comes from Galeopterus variegatus, assembly GCF_000696425.1. Lineage (NCBI taxonomy): Eukaryota > Metazoa > Chordata > Mammalia > Dermoptera > Cynocephalidae > Galeopterus > Galeopterus variegatus. The sequence goes on from NW_007731495.1 coordinate 42,799, forward strand.
GCACATTCATTGGGCCTCAGAGGTGGCCTGAGACCAGGTGTGCCCTGTGGCTGTCCTCTGGTTAGTCTTGGGTCCTGACCCCAGGGCCCTTTTGGGGGTCCTGACCTTTCAACCAGTGCAGCAGCTAGGAGGTCCACCTTCTTTTTCATTTTCCTGTCTGCCTTATGGTGGGGCTCTTGGTCCCGGTTGATGAACACTTTGGTTGCACTTTCTAGGAGTTGAATAACTTTCATACCAGCAAATCTTTCCAGTTTTTGTAGTTTCCAGTGGATATCCCCCTGTGTTTCTCCCACAAAAACAGCATTGACCATCCTCTGGTTCTCGGGCTGTTCGGGATCAAAGGGCCTATAGAGGTGGAGTGCCTCACAGAGCCTTTCATAGAACTGACTGGGGCTTTCACCCAGCTTTTGAAGGACCTCAGAGATCTCGCTCATGTTGGTCAGTTTTTCCCTCCTTCTTTTAAGCCTCCCAGGAGAGCCTCTGGGTATTGTTCCAGCATCCATAGGCCCTGGCCTGTGTTGGGGTCCCACTGTGGATTCTCATCAGGGAAATGCGTCTGAGCATATGCTTGGACAGTTAGCATCCTGACTGGTGCATGGTCTTGGAGCCATCTTAGAGCTGCCTGGCTAATTCGGTGCCTCTCTTCTGTATTGAAGAGAGTCGTTAAGAGCTGCCTGCAGTCTATCCATGTGGGCTGGTGAGTTTGGACTATGGTCCAGACCAGATCAAACATAGCCTGGGACTTTTTGGCATATGAGGGCATATGATGTTTCCAATTCAGAAGTTCAGTCATCATGAAAGGCTGATAGATGAAGGTGGGGTTTCTCCCTTGCAGGTGCCCATCTTGATCATAGTATAGGGGACCTCAAGTCTCTCAGAGTGGCATCTGGAGAGATATCCCCTGTGGTGACCCAGTTGAAGACTGGGTCCAGCTTGGACCATATGGAGTCAAGTTAGGTGCTGGTGGGGTCTCTGGAGATGTGGAGGGCAAGGTTGTCCCATCTGACAGACCGGGAGGAGATGTTGGTGACACCACTGGAGTGGAAGGTAGTGATGGGGACTGTGGGGGAGGTGGTGCAGTTGGCCCAGTCAGTAGGGAGGTGGCAGATCCTCTGGATTGGAGGATAAGATGGCTGGCTTGGGGGCCATATGTAGTGGTCACCTCTGGGGGTGATTTTGATCTGGGATTAATGTTGCTCAGGCCAGGAGAATTTGGCCTTGTTTTTCCATGCAGGCTTTTAACCAGGAGGGAGGAGAATGAACAAAGTCTTCCCAAGAATCAATATAGGGGTATTGATCAGGGTGACCCTGCTGGCCAGTCTGCTGGCCAATAATAACCACTCTGACTCAACAGATAAGGGGAGGTCAATTGACCCCTTAGAGAGCCATCCTGCATTGAGAGATGGACAATCTATTTCACAGAATGTCCTACGTTTGTCAGGAGATAATTTGACACCATAGTCACCAGAGAAGCCCTTTTTGAAATTCTTCAGCATACAGACAAGCGAAGTTTGTTTGCTGGGCGTTCCTCCCACGTTCTCCTGCCCATGACTGATGTCACACAGACACTCTTCTCAATCACTTTGTCCATCTCTGGCCTTTCACCTCTCGGTGGTATTTCAGTTGCCTCTTGCCTTTGGTGAGATGGTGTAACCCCCCGTCAGGATCTCTCTTGAGACTCACCCTTGGCCGTGAGGTCTGCCATGGGCCCATGGATCGGGACGCCACACTCAATTCATTCACTCAAATACAGTCACATGCATTCATCCACCACCCAAAATTACAGAAATCCTGACTGGAGAATGTGGCTTCCTACATGGGATGGAGTACTGAGACATTCCCCTCTTCAGGAGTTGATCAGGCTCCACTTCTACTGTCCTGAGAGTAGGAATCTGCCAGGACCTGGGCCTTTACCTTGTCCACTGGACGGAGTTCCCTGTCTGGTTCCTGTGCCTCTTTGGGTTCTGTTGTGGTCAGAGTTTGACCCCTGCATCCATCAGGTGAGGTCTTTCTCACTCACGGAGAACTCTCTGTTGATGCCCGAGTGTGGTCCGCATCACTGGGTGTCCTGGGGGCTGAGACCCAGAGACAAGGGAGGCTGTCAAGCTGCCATCTCCACCAATCCCAGATGATCCCCCAGAAATGTTGCAGTGTGCGACAGCAAACTCACAAGGAGAGCCAGAACACTGAGGCTTGAGGCAGGAAGCAGNGGGCTGAGACCCAGAGACAAGGGAGGCTGTCAAGCTGCCATCTCCACCAATCCCAGATGATCCCCCAGAAATGTTGCAGTGTGCGACAGCAAACTCACAAGGAGAGCCAGAACACTGAGGCTTGAGGCAGGAAGCAGAGTTTATTGGTGCTGGCACTGGCTCGGTGGACTCTGTCACATGGGCTGAGCCCTGAGCACAATGGAGCTTTTTCTTTTACAGAAGTTTCTTTTAGAACTTCTGGCTTTTACAGTGGGGGTAAAGTTGGTGATGTTATGTGGTGATGTTTTTCTCTCAGGGGCGGGAAAGTCCCAGGTCAGCAGTGGCTGCAGTAGGATGGGGCACAGACAGGCATACATGGGTGCCCGAGTATCACACAGCTAAGTGTACAAGTAGACCTAGAAACCATGTCAATAACGCCCACACTTGAGACTGGATTGGGTGCCCAATCTCTGATGTCCGTTTCTGGCTTTTACTAGAGTTAAAGGAAAAAGAGAAATAAGGGAGAATAAACTTGGAAATTAACCACCACAAGAGCAAAAATAAAGAAATATTAAGATAAAAAATTCTGTGAAAATTAACTTTAAGACTACAATAAAAGAAACACCTCAGGGTCAGGAAAAGCTTTGGCATACAATTTTGCTAACTTATCTAGGCTTTTTTTTTTTTTTTTTTTTTTTTTTTTTTTTTTTTTT
>NW_007731495.1:47848-51320 GCF_000696425.1 Galeopterus variegatus
TCCTTCCTTCCTTCCTTCCTTCCTTCCTTCCTTCCTTCCTTCCTTCCTTCCTTCCTTCCTTCCTTCCTCCTTCCTTTCTTTTTCTTTCATTCCACTGTCTTATAAGTGAGAACATGTGGTATTCCTCTTTCCTTATCTAGCTTATTTCACTTAACATAATTTTCTCCAAACTTATCCATGTTGCTGCAAATGGCAACATTTCCTTCTTTTTTACGAGTGAATAGTATTCCACTGAGTATATGTACAACATTTTCTATATCCAATTACAAAGCTTCTGCACAGGAAAGGAAACAACAAAGTATTCTTTTTTCCAGCATCCAGCTGTGCTTCAGAGGGAATGCCGATGCTTTACTCACAAAGGATTCTCATTGTAGATGTTCTGATAGACCTCGAGAAACTCTCAGAGACCTTATCTTCTGGTTTTTATCCCCTTGCCTTTTCCTTTCTTTTCTCTTTTTTTTTTCTTTTCTTTTTGTTTTTCAGATATGATGAGTAAGACATTAATGACTGAGCAGAGACATGACAGGGAGTGGAGGGGTGGGGAATGGAACAGCAGACCTCTCTCAATGACTGGAATTACCAAAATGAACGTTTTCCAACTAATAGATGTAGATGATATGGGGAACTATATTCCATCTCCTGGAAAATTTATAACTCTTATCTCTGTTTTGATTGTTTCTAGCAATATTGAAATTTGTATCGTAATTTAGGAAGTAATTCGGGAGGAGGGTGGGGACAACGATTTCTTAATAGTACCACCTAGGGAAGGCTCATGAGTGCCAGGCTGCGCTTTGAGCTCATAGGAGCAAGTGCTCACATGGCAGCGACACAGCTCTCCTGGCACTGAGGAAAGTGCCCTCTCCTCCTGGGAACTGTTATTATTGCAGCTTCTGAAAAAGCATAGCTGGTCTGGGGTGGACAGTGAAACTCAAATGAGTATCTGGCTATACATTATAGAGGGAGAATATTTATTGATAAGGTCCCCACTGACCCTATGAGTCTTCAGCCCTACAAATTTGGCTGGGAGAATCCAACAAAGCTGATGGAATAAGCCATCAGTGAAATGTTCCTGATCATCAGGGGGAAGAAAGAAAAGATAATTAAATGTAACAGCCATACAGTGTCTAAGAACTGGGACTCTGGAGTACCACAGACTATGGCTTGATGCTCTTTCTGTCACTATTTGTATGATCTTAGGAGCCCTTTTAGCTTTATGCACATACACAACATTGAGATATTAATTGATGTGAGGACTAAAAAAAAAAAANAAACAATTTGACTAAAGACTAACTTTATTATAAATACTAGATTAATGAAATTATACCTTTAAAAGGTTGATGGATACCCAGGATGGTCAGGGTAACTTTTCATTTATTCAACTAACATTTATTTGAGAGCCTAGGTTGTTACAGATGTTGATTTAGGAACTAAGGATCCAAGGGCAAACAGAAGTTCACGTAGCTGACAGTCCTGGTAGCGACAAATAATAAACACATACATACATACGGTAATGACAGGCTGAAAGTACCACTGAACAGCAAAATGACATAATGATGCATTTTTGTTGCTTATGTTAATGAAATAGAAGTGATCTCCCATTCATTCAAGAGATGAGAAATCTGTTTTTGTATTTTGAATTTAAAAATGTAAGATACATAAAGAATAATCTAGTAAACACCTATAGTCTTCCTACCCTAAATTAACAAGCACGTTGCTTTCAATCTTTTTTTTTTCTTTTTAATGAAAACAAAAACAAAAACAACCCCTGATATACCTGTGGAGGATTTATCACCCCAGTCTTACCCTCCCCTTGACTTCAGGCAACTGCTATCATTAATTTTCCACACTTTTACATATATAGATCTGCTAGAAAATTATGCAATTGATTTTTTATGTCTCGCGTATATGAAATATTATATTATTTCACATGTTTGAAGTCATTCCTTTTTATCTACTGTGTAATATTGCATGATGTCATGTAGTACATCTTATTTATGCATTTCTTAAATAATGAAACAAATATAAATAAAATTAGTATATTTTTAAAATAATATTTTAAATGAATACATTCATTTGAACAGCATTTGAACAATGCTTATGGAGTGCCCATCCTGTCCTAGCCCTTAGGTGGTATGAACTACGAAGAGGAGTCAGGCTCAGTAATTGACTTCAAGCATCAGGGAGGGCAGGAGGCATAAACACTGGCTGCCGCTGCTGTTGTACAAGATAAAAAGCTTGAAAAGAGGAGGAGGAATTATCTGGCTTCGGACTGGGAGAACAGAAGTAGGAGGGTACCTAAAGCTTCAAAGGGAGCATGAAAAATGGTGCTCTAAGGAATTGGAAGAGGAGGCGACAGTGTGATCGAAGTCAGGTTGGGAAGTGCGTGAGACGTCAGGAACGAGAAGGTGCTCCGTTTGACTCCAAGGAGGACCGTGAGGTTTTTAAAATGTGACAGTGCTGGTGAGACAAGAACTAATGAGGAGGGCTTGACAAACTAGGCTGAGGTTCCCACCTATTCCATCAGTCAACATGGAGGTTCCATCCCTGTAATAATACGCTCATTGCCCAAGGAAGAAAAACCATCAAAAGGAAGCAGGAGGTCCTTACAGTTTCCACCCTGGAACAGAATGGAACATATTCTCTGGCAGCTTGTGGACAAGGTTGCTGTGTGCGGGGCGAGGGCAGGTCTCTCACCCAGTCAAAGCTATACCTCTCATCTCCCTCCAAGTGCAAAGAACAAAAATCTCAGCCCCACCCCGCCCCCTTTCTTGTGAAAAGAACCCAGCAAGAGTATTTTATTCTCCGGACTTTTCAGTACAGTTGTTGGAGTTCACTCAATCACTTCAAGGAGTCAAATGTGTCATGCTCTCTTTAGGAGACAGTCACAGTAAGTCGAGCAAGACTAGTAACAAGGGACAATAGAACAAAGGCACTTCTTTGACTTTGTGTGGCTCTTTACATGGGCTGTTTGAATGTTGAGCCTCACTGTACTTGGGCCTCACTGGGTATGGCTATCTCATTCCTCTTTCACCCGCTCACCTTCGTGAGCCACAGGGAATCGAGTGCCTTACAGGGAATCGACTGCAATAACGTATGTGTGTGTGTGTGTGTGTGCATGTGTGTGTGCGTGTGTGTGTGCATGTGTGTGCGTGTGTGCGTGCGTGTGTGCATGTGTGTGTGTGTGTGCATGTGTGTGCGTGTGTGCGTGCGTGTGTGCATGTGTGTGTGTGTGTGCATGTGTGTGTGTGTGCGTGTGTGTGTGGAGGAGGGGGAGGAGTTTGGTTAGAAGGTGGAGAAAATATTGTGGTGGGACAATTCTCTTACATTTCTTTCATGATTTAATTTCAGAAAACAGTCATTTAGGGACAGGTTATGGGAACAAAGGCAGAGCTTTCCCGGGTTTGAGATGTGCAAGTATCCAGAGCTTCTCCCCTTCCAGAAACTAGCCAAGGTTCTGAGGACACAGAGAACA
>NW_007731495.1:51836-114423 GCF_000696425.1 Galeopterus variegatus
CAAGTATCCAGAGCTTCTCCCCTTCCAGAAACTAGCCAAGGTTCTGAGGACACAGAGAACAATACGACAGGAAAATAATGATAAACAGGGAAAGGATATATCAATTACTATATTTCTTTGCTTCCAAAGTGCATTTTTTTTATATTTGAATATATACATCTTTGAATATGACAATCATTGTTGGGCAGGTAGAAGTAGTGACAGATATAATTATCATTGCTTATGCAAATGCACAAAACCTTAATGATTGACTTCAGAGATTTGGAAGAAAATACCAGACGCAATAAGGAAGTGTAAAAATGTGATGGCACAGAGGGTACAATTACAGATAGTCACAATTCTGATTCAAAAAGTGACTGAGTCAGACTCTGAGTATAAAGAAGTTTTAGGAACAATTTATTAATAGTTTTGCTTATATTTTTCCTTTTATGTATGACCAGAGTGACATGTGATAAGGGATTTATGTGTAAATAAATCTAAAAGAGCCCCTTCAACAAGTATAAACTAAAATTTTCATGTGACAAGAGAGAATTGCTGCCATGATTGAATTATCTTTCTTAGTGGTTTATAAAATATCAGTGTGTCTTAAATCAATGTTTTATGATTTAATTAATTAGAGCAGTAATTACTACACAATCTGATGGATGCTGTAATTGAGGTATGCACAAAGTATTGTCGGAACTTAGAGCTTCTGGGAGTTCAGGAAGGTTTGCCAGAGGAAAGAACACACGCTCTGGGGAGTTGAAGGGTGAGGAGGAGTTTTCCAGGTAGGAAAGAAGGTGAAACTTTGCCTTTCTGATCATTTACTTGTTTAACTTCTTTCCCATCTACCAGTTGCTCCATGTTCTTCACCTCGAATGCTGTTGGCATATGGGTGCTGATTATTAATTAATGCCTCTCAGCCCAAGAAAAATGTTATTTAACCAACTAGCTTTGCCGTGTTTTTGTTGCCTGGGAGACTGCATGCAGCAGCTAGTTTTAAATTTCTTGCATCTTAATCTATTTCTTTTAAGGTTTAGAACTCCAAGCCTTCATATTCGTTCTCTCTTGGTGATAAAATCTAAACTGCATTTTTAAAGGTGTGTATTTATGCCACCACGTTTCCTAGATTACTTATACAGGGCTCCTCCTGCTGGATGAATTATTCCTTCATTTTATCAGATGCTAAAAAAGAACTCCTTTCTTTGGAAACCTTAAAAGTAATACCAGGTTGCACCCATTAGAGGATCAAATTCCCCACATATTGTCAGTAGAAAAATACATATTGATGTTTGCTACTGAAGCTCATGATAGGTGTTGGAGACTGGAGGGGCATACAGTCGGGTTAGGCTCCAACCATGAGAGTGATAATGAAGCAATATAGGTGGGAAGGAGGGGGCACTTACACCAGCCCTGAGTTTAATGATTACAGGAGCCAATAAGAAACCATTACCACTGAATAGGATAGTGGCAGTGCAGGAATGGTGAGGAAAGAATCCCCTTACACCTGTATCAGTTTGCTGGGGCTGCCATAACATAGCATCACAGACTGGATGTCTTCAACAGCATATATATTCTCATAGTTCTGGAGATTAGAAGTCCAAGACCAAGGGGTTGGCAGGTTTGGTTTCTTCTGAGGCCTCTCCCCGTGGCTTGTGAATGGCCACTTTCTTTCTGTGTCTTCACATGTTTGATTTTTTGTTTTTGTCTTTTTTCCCCCTGTGTGCACATCCCCAGTGTCTCTCTGTGTGTGCAAATTTCCTCTTCTTATTAGAATACCATACCAGTCAGATTGGATTAAAATCTTCACTGTAACTTAATACCCTCCTAAAGACCTTGTCTCCAAATACAGCCACATTCCTAGGTACTGGGAGTTAGGACTTCCACATATGAATCTTGGTGGGGAGGCAGACACATTCAGCCCTTAAAATACCCCCTGTTCTCTGCAGGGTTAAATTTGGAAACCAAATTGTGAGAGACCTCAAGCTTTATACTCCACACATGATAGTTTCTGCAATAATTTGAAAATGCTTCATGTTGCTTCAAAACGAAGGACCCCTCTTCTAGCAAAGGACTCAATTCCACCTGCTTCACTCAATTGCTTTTATTGTTTATCTGCTGCTGCTATAAATATAAACCACCCGGCCTTAAATCCTTTATGCATTACTACAGAAATAAATTTGTCCCTGCTGAGTTGTGGAACTGAAGTGCCCCTAAAGGTGAAGGTGCCATATTTGATGGTTGAATCTGCACCTTTTCACATTATCCCACTAATCACCGTCACCACCTTTAAGCAATCATCCTGCCTTTATTTATATATTCTTGTTTTTTTAAAATTTTAAGATGGAAGAGGGAATGAACACAGACCCAGAACAGTAAATTAAAGTTCATTCAAGCACAGTTGTTGGTGATGAAAAACACAGTTCTGCATGGTTGAAATGAGGCACAAGGGGCCTGTTAAGCCTACCCTTCATGGGTGAACATTGAGAGTCAGGCAGTCTTAAGAGAAGGTGAAACCTATCTTCTTTAATGCTTTGACAAATTAATAATTGAGCTGCAGAGTTTTTTTTTTTTTTCTTTTTTTAACTTCACTGAAAATGGTGGGAACTAAGTGGAAGGAATCTTTAAAAGAAAGACAACTAAGTCTCTTTGCAGCTAATTCTTGTGACCTCAGACAAATGGACAAATGGTTACTACAGCTTAATTCAGTGTTTTCTCCGAGCCATGGAAGGAATGATATTGGTATTGTTTTACTTTGCCTATTATTGAAAACTTTCAGAATAGAAAAATGCCCATTTTTACTTAATACATTGTTAAGAATGGCTGTCATGCTAGGCTAACATCAGAATCCTGCCGACGTCGCCAATTGTCGAGTTCTTTTACCTGCCCATAATCCTGCTCACTGGGCCAATTGTCGAGGTGGGGCTGGGTCTGGAGCTCCCAGACCCCTCAGGCCTATCCACAGATTGGGTCACAAACCCTTCAAACATCACGCTGAGTCACCACACCCCTCACATGCCAGGCTGGGTCACCAGACCCCTCACATGCAGTTCTATGAGCTAGGAAACCAACCAAAAGGGTCCTTGGAGCCATAGGTCAGAGAGCATGGCCACACGCAGTGGATGCCCAAGGCAGTAGATGTCAGCCAAGGTGGCAGCACTGCCTATGTGTGCTAACTCCACCCACACACAATTCATTTACAAAGAATGTGCCACACCACCCCCAACTGGACCCAAGGCGAGGGGGCTTGATTAAATTATTCTATTTTCCCAAAAATGGCCTATAAAATCTGCTTTTTATATGCAGATCAAATAAGTAATGATATTTTGAAAGAAATATGCACTTTAAAGAGCTTTAAAATTTTTCTCCAATAAAAACTTAACAAAATTATCTAAATTTTGCCTTGGAGGAAACTTTTAAAAAATAGTCCATTTAAAACAAACACATAAAACACAAATTTAATTTTTTCAAAAGGTTTCAGTGATGTACTTTTACTTAGTTCCTTAGATTTCAATACAGATAGACCGTATTCTTGAGATTCTTTGGATAACTAGACATTTTTTAAATGTTAAGCAGACTCCCCACTCTGCTTACTCACTTCTTTAAATGTACATATAGATGTAGATATACAATATATTACAAATATGCAACATATTGATGCTATGGTCTGAATTTTTGTGTCCCCCCGAAATTCATATATTGAAATACTAACCCCTAAGGTGATGGTATTAGGTGGGACATTTGAGATGTAATTAGGGCATGGGGACAAAGCTCTCATTAATGGGATTAGTGCCCTTATAAAAGAGACCCCAGGGAACTCCCTCACTCCTTCATCCCTGAGTGGACACAAGGCAGACATGGTTTCCTATGAATCAGAAAGTGAGCCCTCAACAGACACTGAATCTGCCTTCATTTTGGACTTCGAAACCTCCAGATCTGTAAGAAATAAATAAAATTTTGTTCTTTATAAGCCATTCAGTCTGGTATTTTTTTATAGCAGCCCAAATACTAGGGCAGTTGATAAAATGTATGTCACTATATCACATGCTATTTACGGGTTATGTATTATATACTACATATCATGTATTATAGAATTGAGTTAATACAAATCTTTTTATGAACGTTTTGAACTACCCACGTATATTACGCATACATATAGTGAAATGAAATGCTTAATATTAGTACTAATTACTGACTTGCTTTCATAAGTAATAAACCATTAATTTGGTATCAAGCCAAATACTTCTTTATTATGGACATTTGAAATGAGGTACATTTGTAATACAGAGGTAGAAAAAACTGATTGCAAAAATGCCATACTTCCAAGTGGGTGATCTGGGTGTTTATTTGTGTCTTAGCCTGGTAGTTAAGGGTGAGTGCTTTTCTCTATGTCTGAAATGTCCCACTTGCAAAATACAAATATATATTCTATTTCTACCATATCTTACAGGGATGTCTTTCAGGATTTCTGTGTAAAGCAGTGTGTTAGCTACTCAAGAGGGAGGAAGTAGAACGTGGGCACACCCCTGTGAGCAACTTCATACGTATATTTTATTATTCTACTGATGTAATTTTATCTCCTAAGGATATCCAATAGAAAACCTACACTCTGAATAGAGAGTTCTTTCAGCATTTCCTGTGACTTTACTTACTCTCTTTTCTTTTTTCAGAAATCCCTCCTTCTCTCCCATTAACTTAAATTGCATTCATAACTTAAGCAGACTCATCCTTCAATTTAAAGTTCCTATGGCAATATTGTTCTTACAGTATAGTAGAAATTTACATGTTTATTAATACAATGCAGATATGACCAGGTCACACCTACAGGGTAGGTACAAATGATATTATGGCAATGTTCCATTTTATTTTATCTTAATTTATTTTCTATACCTGGGATATTTATGTTTCTGGGATCACACAGCTCCCGCCTGCATACGTGAAGGATTCTCACACATTGATTTCTGCAGCTCCTCAGGAGGGACTTTCTAGGCTTTCAGCAAGAAGGACCCTCATGTTCTGGTGGTACATCCTCCTCTTGGATGTCCTCGGGCCATTGGAGAGAGGCACCGCATCACTACTTGCCATGGAGCCCTCTAGGAGCTTTCCTCTCCTTGTAAGGGTAATAATCAGAGAAGATACTGCAGCTGCTTCACTGCTATCCCATATTTTCTCAGACTTGACCACTGTAAGTCCTCCTCCCATACTCTGTATGATACTTTGTTCCCACAGAGCAGTACCTCTCTCTTGTGTCTTCTGCTACCCCTTGTCAGACAAATAAAAAATCTTCTATGCAAAGGAAAGGAGACTCAGGATGTGGTTTCCAGTGCTGTACGCGAACTTGGGCCACCAGTGAAACTTACCATAATCCTAGGCTCAAGGCACACGCTCAGTAGAATCTTTTTGATAAGAGCATAGTATAAGTCAGACCAGGGCCTTGGCTTTTGCACACATGTGATCCATTTCTTTTTTCTTTTTCTTTTTCTTTTCCCTTATGCTTGTCCATAGTTATAGCACTACTGTTAATCCCATGGGTTTCCCAAGAAGTTTATGCTTAAGGGAGGCACTCTAAGTACAAATCCATCCTTACTGCTAGGAAAAACAAGTCAGAATGCNCTTTTTCTTTTTCTTTTTCTTTTCCCTTATGCTTGTCCATAGTTATAGCACTACTGTTAATCCCATGGGTTTCCCAAGAAGTTTATGCTTAAGGGAGGCACTCTAAGTACAAATCCATCCTTACTGCTAGGAAAAACAAGTCAGAATGCATGTCCCACACATGATGGTCAGAAATGTTCCCTTCAGATCTTTTCAACAGCACGCTGTCCTAGTGTGACTGTCTTCTGGGGACACATTTAGAGACTCTTTATTCTATATCCATCATACTTATAGAAGGTGAAATGTGATAACTTTGGAGTTTGGTTTTTTTCCCTTATGTACTTATGTAGAAGCATGAGAGTGAGTGACCCAGTATCGTACAGCAAGATCTAGTTCGTGCTGAGACAAAAACCAAGCTGTTCTCTGAGCCCAGTGCTGGGTTCACTGCGACATGTTCCCTCTCGTGTTCCCCATGGTGTGCGAAAAGTGAGTGCCAAGTGCAGTTTCTCAGTCTGCACAAATGCTCCAGTTGGCTGCATGCCTCCTTCTCCTGGCTTCTTTTCGTTGAGGATTGCTGGTGGAAATTATGCTGCTGGGCTTCGCCACATGGCAGTGGCTACATTTCAATGCTAGCTAGAAGCATTTCCTGGGATTCTAAACTAGAAACAATTTGCTGAGGCCTCCCTAGGAGAGGGTCAAGGTTTCCTAAGTGCAGGCGATCACTATATTATATTAATAGTCAGGATTTTATTTTAACCAGCAGGGCTCCAGCATTTCTCATGGATACCTGCCATGTGCCTGAAGTGACATTAAGTTTTCTTTCTCTTCAGTCTGCCTGTCTTGCTTCAAACAGATCTGACTCATTTAGGGCCAAGTTTCAGTGTGTTAAAGACCCTTGGGTTGATGTATATGCCACTGATAAGCCAAGGGATGCATGTCTTAATCCCACATTGCTGGAGAGACTGCATTGTAAATACATATCTATGCACCTATTACTGGTGACAGTGACCAACTCATGTGTGGGGACTGTGTCTTCTTTCTCTTTTTGCTTAATACTAGCCTTTTTCCAGGCTTATATGTGTTGTGTTCAATCAATTGGATTGTAGTAGTTATAATCCCTTTTATGTCACAGTTAACCTCTCTAAATCTCAATTTTCACAGTGTAAAGTGATGAAAGTGGACCTGATAACTCACTGCACTTCCAGTGTTATTATCCCATAATTCTATACTTTTGATTCCCTTTCACTGGGGGAGTCGACATTAAGTTTTCTTTCTCTTCAGTCTGCCTGTCTTGCTTCAAACAGATCTGATTCATTTATGGCCAAGTTTCAGTGTGTTAAAGACCCTTGGGTTGATGTATATGCCACTGATAAGCCAAGGGATGCATGTCTTAATCCCACATTGCTAGAGAGACTGCATTGTAAATGTATATCTGTGCACCTATTACTGGTGACAGTGACCAACTCATGGGTGGGGACTGTGTCTTCTTTTCTTTTTGCCTAATACTAGCCTTTTTCCAGGCTTATATATGTTGTGTTCAATGAATTGGATTGTAGTAGTTATAATCCCTTTTATGTCACAGTTAACCTCTCTAAATCTCAATTTTCACAGTGTAAAGTGATGAAAGTGGACTTGATAAATCCCTGCACTTCCAGTGTTATTATCCCATAATTCTATACTTTTGATTCCCTTTCACTGGGGGAGTCTCTGGTTTTAGTTCTCAGTCAGTTAGCAGACAAACATATTCCTCTTGGATGTTTTTTGAGGAAGAGCGCACACTCACTCACATTTACTTCTGTGCTGAGCATGTGGTTAGTTTGATTTTGACAAATTCACTACAAATAAAAGTAAAGTGGAGCATTTTTCATTGTCAGAAAATGAAGTTAGGGGTGACTTAGGGAGCCTTAATCCAGATGAGGCACCAGAGACTGCTTGTCCAGCCAGCTGCACTGTTTTTCTCGGATGTTTTTTGAGGAAGAGTGCACACTCACTCACATTTACTTCTGTGTTGAGCATGTGGTTAGTTTGATTTTGACAAATTCACTACAAATAAAAGTAAAGTGGAGCATTTTTCACTGTCAGAAAATGAAGTTAGGGGTGACTTGGGGAGCCTTAATCCAGATGAGGCACCAGAGACTGCTTGTCCAGCCAGCTGCACTGTTTTTCTCCAGGTGGAAAAGGTGACAATTTCATCCTCAGAGTGTTCACTCAGGTTATGATTAATTTTCAGAAGGGCTCCAATCATGAAAGTCATTGGCTAATTTTATTGAGTAAGTGGTCAAATAACCAAACTCTTTTACAAATGCTATTTGTCTTTCCATAAAACCTTTTGTCTAAATAACACTGGACACACTGTGGATCCCATTTACCATCTTTGATTCAGAGACAAATGATCACACCTGGGGGCTAAACACTTGTAGTGTGTGTCAGTGACTCAGAATTTGAAGTGATCCTCATGTTTTAGTTCTACACTGTCATGATAACAAAATGCTGATTCCTTGTTCATCTCAGAAGGATGATGAGTTAAAGCTCATCTCTCATTGCGTCAGTTCTACACCTCTCCAACCAAACACACTCCATTCTATGAGAAGAAACTCTAACAGAGATTTTTTTTTTTTTTGCTAGTGTTGCAGCTTGTTCTGTATAATAATTGGGAAAAGAAAAGGTAAAAGAAAAGACATCTGGATCATCCATTCTGGAGAAGACTAATTACTGCTTCAGAGTATATTTCTGTTGGTATTTAAACATCCACATGAAGTTTATAGTCTTGAAAATAACTATTCTACATTTTTTTTACCAGACAGCTTTGATTTCAATGGATGTTAAATGAGAATTCTTTACTTAGTATAATTCATTGCTTACCCTTAAATAGTAGGTGAGCAGCTTCTTGTGGGTAGTTTGATAACAATTTAAAAATTAAGAGAGTTATTAAAGAAGATGGTATCTTAGCCTGTGTTAATCATCCACTTTTGATAAATGTCCCAGCTTTTTACCATTTTCCCAAACAAGATTTATCTACCTTTCTCTACCACCAGTACAAGAAGGTAAACCAGAAACAGATGGAATTCAGTCAGATACTTATTTTGTCCATGAAGTAACTACAAATTAATGAATTGTCTTCAAAGTTTAGAAGTAAACCTCTCACTTTGGGAGTAAATAATAATCCTAAATACCATGATGTTATCCTCCAGGACCTTATATGAAGCAAAGCAATGGGACAAGTAACCTAAACATGTTACTGCATGGGGAAGCTGCCGACTGCCTTCCCTAGATCAGACCCACACTGCACCCCCTCCATAGACCCCAAGCTATCTGTTAACCCAGTGGTAAGGAAGCTCACTTGCATTCTCTAATGCCTTGCTTTTTATTTGTGTTTATACAATGCTTTACTGACTTAAGCTATTTAAAATTTTAATCTAAAAAGTCATCCTGGTAAGAACTCATATAGTCAGGAACCAAATGAACCAGTCCAAAACAAATGCAACCGGTGAAAATGTGCAGACGCCCTGAGCTTTGGAACGCATTGAATAATTTAGCTTCTCAATTATGTTTCACTTATGCTTTCACTACAGTTCCACAAATGCTTTTAAACCACAGAACCCAAGACAGTTCCTTTTTTAGAATAAGTTTTTCATAGTTAAACTATAGTTAAAAAAAATTAAAGTGGGATGGTAGGGGATACCCCAAGCCTTTCAAACATAAACAATTATTCTAACCTACGTGAGCATTGATAACAGATGCATAGTAAAGAATATTAAAGCACAGATTATAAAAATCATGTAGAAAATGTAGTAGGTATTTTGTAGTTTGTCGTTCCCATTTTACAGATTACAACATTGATTTCCAAAGATTAAGTGATTTGCCCGAGTCAAAACATTTCAGGTTTTATTATAACTTGAAAATGATTGAGAAATTTTTGCCTTCTAAGTCTTGGGTAGCTAATGGTAGACAAAAATTAGGAACCACTTCTCCAGAGTCCCACCTCAGTGTTCTTTCTACTACATCATGCCACACCTTTATCTAATTGGTAAACATATTAGTAGGCTTGTGTTTAAAAGTAGAAGTGAAGGAGGGTCTCCCCAATTACTTTGCCCCATCTCTTCCCACGATTGCTGAGTTGATACTTATTTTCCTGACAACAAAAGGAAGTTCCATAAATATATTGCTTTCTTGGGCATGCCTCCCTCCCACTTTCTCTTTTCCTTTTCTGAAACTAAATGTTGTGAAAGGAAAAAATCCATGAAGGGACCAAGAGGTAATCAATTCAAGTCCAAACCACCAGGACAGATAGGCAAAATAAACACCGTCTAATTGCCCGCCCTGGGAGGCAACTGCACCTTATATTGAGTATCAAATCACTTGTATAACTGCATTGTTCTGGTTCAAGCTTACAGTGCCTTGGAAAGTCAACTTAAAAGAGCCAAATGAATCTGAGGGTCACCGCTGAGGTCAAGGTGGTGTAGATGTGACTGCAATCACAAGTTAAAGGGAATTTTTTTTATTATTATTATTGCCTGTAAGTCTTTCATAACTAAAATTACAGATTTGTGTTTCTGTAGCTTGTCATTCACTCAAGCTGAGGAAGCAAGGTTCGATCCTTTTACTATCAGACAAACACTATTTTCAGTCTTGTTGGCACATGTGAGAATCAAGTTGCCCTGGGCTCCCCTTTCTCATCAAAATGAACATGCTTCTAGTTGGAGGCTGATGGCCATCCCCACCATGCCAGCACTTCTGAAATAATAATGCATCTCAACCATGTATTCAGGATTACCTTCCATTGTTCTCAGTATGACAAGAATGTCTGGGAAACATCATGCACTCATGGGAACATGTAAGTTGAGCTCTGCACTTTCAATGCTACCATGATGGAAAGGAATACAGACAGGACAACCCCCAATAACAGCAAAAAGGTAGCTGAAAAGTGGATGGTTGAATAGTAACTGGACTAGAAGCCTGGTGGGAAGCAAATAATTACAACTTAATGTTAGACAGATGAGGGTGGGCTGTAAAACCCCAGGAAAGCTCAGGAATTGAGGCAACAGATGACATTAATGGTGGGAGTGCAGAATAAGACAAAAAAACATGCAGAATGGCAGGAACACTGTATACACAACATTGGACATTAGGCCTACAGACCCTCCCTGGTCTCATGGAGCTGAGCATTCGGACCTTCCTCACTCCAGAGAAAAAGAGAATGCCCACTTTCAAGAGAAATTAAATCAGAGAGAATCAGGATTTGGGGAGTCAAGAAACAGCTGAGAGTGGGATGAGAAATTGTACTGAAAATAAGGGGACTAAGGAAAAGGCCTACAAACTGCATGGTGAGATGCCACAGCCCTCTCCACCGTCTAGGCACTTTTCATTCTGAGAAAGCAGACTGTTTCCCCAACAGGATATTGGAGAATTCCATTCTGAGAAACTAGCCTACCCAGAGAGGCATAGGTGCTGACCCTTGGAGCCATCTGCCAAACAGCCAGAGACCTGTAGTGGATAAACCTCACTCATGTGCACAGACCTTTCAGAAGTTTTTTTTTATTTCTTCACTTTATGTAGATATGAGCATCTAAGCATTGCCAGATACCTATAAAATATTCTAAAATAAAGTAGAAAAAGCAAAATCAGCAATTAGAAAGGAATACAAAAGAAACAGAAACTATACTGGAAGCAGAAGAAATCTTAAAACAAAAAGAAACCCTTAATATTCAGACAAAAATAAGAAAATAGAAAGTAATCATAAAACAAGAATGGGCAGCTATAGATAAGAGGAAAACTTTCAAAGAATATGAAGAAAGTGCTCAGAAATTAAAAACTGATATTCCTGATAGAATAAATAAAATACACAGTAGAAGGATTGGGAGATAACATTGAAGAATTCTCTCACAGTAGATAAAAAAACATAAATATAAAAAGTTGAACAAAGGAAAAATTAGAGAATCAGTCTAGAACAGTGATGTTTCTAATTTTTTTTTTTTTTTTTTTTTGCATCAGAATCACCTGGAGGGCTTGTTAATAAGGCTGGGTCCCACCCCTAAAGTTTCTGATTCAGAAGGTCTGGGTTCAACCTGAGAATGCACATTTCCAACAAGTTTGTAGATATTGCAGATGCTGCTAGTCTGTGAACTGGATTTTGAAAACCATTGTCCTAGGAGATTCAATATCTGACTAACAGTTTTTTTTTTTCCCTGAAAGACAAAACAGAAAGCAGAGAGGAGGAAATAATGATAGCAATAATTGAAAAAGGACATGCGTTTCTACCTTGAAAGGGCCCAGCACATTGAGCTCCCAGCACAATAAATGAGAAAAGACTCATCCCAAGGGACGTGATCGTGTATCAGAACTTTAGGGACAAATACATCAGGGATAAACATTACCAGAAAAGAAGAAAAAAAATGTTTACTGTCTTAGTTCATTCTGTCTGCTATAACAGAATACCATAAACTGGGTGGATTATGAGCAACAGAAATTTATTTCTCACAATTTTGGACGCTGAGAATTCCAAGTTTAAGGTGCCAGCAGAGTCAGTCTCTAATGAGGAGCCTGCTTTCTGGTTCATGGTTGGAACATTCCTGCTGTGTCTTCACATGGTGGAAGGGGCAAGACAGTCGTCTGGGCCCTGTTTCATAAGGGCACTAATCCATTCATGAGGATTCTGCCCCCATGACATAATCACCTGAAGGCCACACGTCTGAATTCCATGACCTTACGGACTAGGATTTCAACATATAATGGGGGGGGGGGGGGGGGGGGCCAAAAACATTCAGACCAGACCATTTCACATAGAAAGAATAAGAAATTAGAGTGGACTCATACTTCTCAATTTCAACACTGATAAACAAAGACAGTGGAAGAATGCTTTTAATGTATTAGGAGAAATTATTTTCTATATACATATATTCTATATGTAGCCAAATTTCAAACAAGTGAAAGGTCTTTTTCTAATATTAAGATCTGAAAATTTTTACCCCTTATGCTTTTCTCAGAAAGCTACATGGGAATGTGCTTCTATTAAAATGGGACAGATCCAATAAAGAAGAAGCCTCAGGATCCAGGAAAGGTGGGTGGATATTTTGCAGGCAAGAGGCAAAGGGAATTCCCAGGATGGTGCCAGAAGGAAGCTTCCAAATTACAGCTGAGTGGCAGGTTGCTGAGATGGGAGTGGGACGGTACAGTGGCTCCAGGAGGAATGCTGCACCACTGAATGGACCCTGATGTGTTTACTTTTAATGGGGAAAAGGTTGTAGTTCTTTAGGACAGTTTGGGGTTTTAATTGTTGATAATCACATAGACAATTAGGCAAATAAGAAAACTAACTCTAGTTATAATAAAAGTGTGTATAAGAAAGGAAATGTCATCACTGTATGCTATTTGACTCTACAATGAATACAGTTTAACTAGAGTTGGTTTTTTTTTTTTTTAAATTATACAGTACGTGTATACAGGGAGAAAGTAAAACGAGAAGAATGTTTTGGTTGGGGGTGGGAGTGAAGAGAAAACTACACTTTCACTTTCCATAATAGACAGTCATTGACAATGTTTAAAATGGAAAAATCAAGAAATAATATTATTAGGAAATAAGAGAAGAATCAATAAGAATTGACAGTGGTCACTCCTAAAAGCTATAATTTTTATCAGAGTAGGGCTGTATTGGGAGATGGTTGTTTCATCTTTATGGCCTGGAAGTTTAATTGGACCTTTACTGTCGGCATGTCATGCTTTGCTGCTAATAAAAATTCTTGAAGGGAAGAAATAAGCAAACTTAATCTTGGGCATGAACAAACCAGAGAAAACTGCATTATTCTGAGAGAAAGGAGTGAGGGGACGAGCAATGTGGATTCTTTCCAGAGGTGTGATGGGGCTCAGAAGAATAAATCTGGAAAGCCAGTCCAGATAGCTGTATCTTTGAGCCCCCCAGGTAAGAGAAGGAGTCTATGAACTACCGTTCTTTTGAACTCAAACAAATCTGGAAAAAGGGTATATGAGGTTTTTTGTTTTTTTTTTTTTAATCATATATCTGATCTATAAATCAGTTCAGTGGTCCAAAGGACTCAAAGCAAAAATATTAGTGGCAACATCCTTTGCTACATGGTGTGGCCTTTAATTTAACTGAGCTAGGGTCATGAAATGACTCCATATGGA
This sequence comes from Galeopterus variegatus, assembly GCF_000696425.1. NCBI lineage: Eukaryota > Metazoa > Chordata > Mammalia > Dermoptera > Cynocephalidae > Galeopterus > Galeopterus variegatus. Next base: position 65,547 of record NW_007731495.1, read on the forward strand.
TGCAGCCCTGTTTGGGTGCTGTACAAATGCACCCTCTCCAACACCGAAGGCAGAACGGCCTCTCAGATGCTGCCTCTCCACAATCTCCTCATCAAATTCCTGATCCAAAGAAGTAAGGCAGGTCAGGAGACAGGTTTTTGGGCCCTTTTGGGACATGATTGTGGAATGCTGAGACTTCTCTTTATGGGCCTGTGGTAATTGATTGTGTTCTTAAAGTTATGAGAAAAGCCACCTAGTGGTTGGACCTTCCTGTCCCCTTTTCAATTTCCAGGAGGCTGAAGGCAAAGGCATTCACATTTAGGTTGATGTGTGGTTTGGACATGTAAAGGTCTCTTGTTTCTAACATAATCAGAAACTGAGGGCTGATGGGTTAGAATGTTTGATTTTGCTCCATGATTTATTTACTATAATGGGGACACTTCTGAGTATGGCTTGTACTCTAGGAAGAGCTATGTTATGCTTTGGAAAAGCTATTTGTTGATGAATCACTAATTGTGAAACAGTTACCTCAGAGAACCCAAATGTAATTACATTAAGTTTAATTACATATCATTAATTATATAAAATATTTAAATTTTTATGTAGAATTGTGCTACCCTAGTTGCCGTACATTTTGATGGTGTGTGCAGCAGATGTGCTTGAAGAGTTTGGATGTCATCCAGAAGTTAGTGGATTGTAACCGTTTAGATAATCAGAGCCTGATTTATACCATCTATTGAAAAACAATAGCTACATATTTTCAGTAATGCAACAATATTGAGTATAGGAATGAAGCAGCTTATGCATAGGTGATATTTCAGTAATTATAGCTTACTGCAAATTTTAAGTTTAATCAACCAAACTTAAGTAAATCAAAGCCTAATTTTTTTTTTTTTTGTCTTTTTTCCATGTCCGGCACCGGATCGCAACCCTCAGTGTTGCCCCCGTACCGGACCGGGGACCGGCAACGGGATCGCAAGCCTCGGTGTTGCTCCCGCGCCTCGCTCAGCCAGTGAGCGGGAGCCGGTCTGTATGTGGGATCCGAACCCTCGGACGGGAGCGCCGCCGCGCTTCCCAAGCGGCGCACTATCCAGTGCGCCACCGGGCCGACCCTAATTTTTCATATAATTCAACAGCAGTGTTCAGCATTTGTTTATACTGGGGATGGCAATTTATTTTTCTGCCTATGAAACTGACACTTTATTTGGGATGCCTGAATTATCAAAGAGGTCTAGATTTTAATCATAAGCCCTGTTTCTCAGAAGTTCACTCAAATTTATTCACTATCAGTTTAAAAATGTTCATGTACTTCACTTACATCAAATTTTCTGAATGATCAAAATCATGATGAAGTTTCCATATAAGGAGAATAGGAAACAGTCATAGAAACTAACAATAGATTTTGCTTTTCAGGTATGTGAATATAAAACCTAATTACATATGGGATTTGGTACCAGGAAATGCAATGACTGATCTTCAGTTTTGGTAAACAAACAGTAGTACAAGAATTTCCTCTCTTAAGCGATTTGCTTTTGTATTTACATCCATTTGGAGTAGAGCAAAGCAGAGAAACAGGCATTTAAATAGAAATGCTATAGAGAGGAAGGATATTTATGACTCGTGTTTTCTGCCAATCAAATACATAGTACAATTTAAAGTTGTATTTTATTTTTGTCTATGCGGATACAATCTACTGATAACCGTATTTTTGCTCAGTTCATCTCATCATATTTTGACAAAATTTCACAAAGTTTGGACAGCACATAATGAATTTGTCTAAAGAAACTAACTTGTTAGTACCTTACTGGCCAGAAATCACAACATGTTACTTCTACCATTTGGAGAGAATCTGTTCTACAGAGGTGAACTTTTAGGATGGCCTATGCCTATAGTTTGAATAGCTAACATGTAAAAGAAAATACTTTTACATGTATTTACCAAAAAAAGAATATATGTATATAACCCCCAAATATTTTGATGGAAAATCCTTAAAATTGTATCTCAGATAATTGTATATTTATAGATAAGTATGTATTTGGTTATGTGATGGGTCACCTAAAGAAAATAATTGAATTCTATATAAACGAGGTTAACTATGACAGAAGGTACAATCTGTGTGTCAAAATAGAGGGCAAAGAGAAGGATTACAGCCACAAGTTAGGGTTTGGAATAGAGCATGTTTCTGTTCAGACTGAGGATAGGCCTGAATGAAGAGAGGAGGTTTCAGAAGTCTTGTGTTCAGGAAGATTTGAAGAAGCTCAGTTTTAGTCACTCCAGTGTAACAGCTTTCCCAAGGCTGAAGGTAACTCTGATGGTTGGTTTGTCCCCACCCCTAAACCATAGCCAGGTGTACGTGTGACAAGCAGCCTCACCATAAATACTCCAGTGACTCATGAAACAATTATTATTATCAATAGATGTTGTCTTATCTATTTTGAACTGAAACTTTCCTTCCGACCACAGTGCTAGTTCTATTTTCCTTTCTAAAACTCTAGGGTGAGTTTGGTCTGTTGCAAGCCTATTTCTGGCTCAGACCTGGCAGTAAACTTTAGGGCCTCTCTGTCTTTAAGAAGCAAGAGGGGTGTCAGATCCCATCTTGGACTCCTGCTTCTTCCCAGTGACAGTTTCAGGAAATGAGAACAATTTATCCCGACAGCTTTAGAAACACTATCTATTAATTTATGCACTACTTCTCCTTGGATAATTGGGATCCAGTCATGCTCTGCATAACAGCCCCTGGCTTTGGGAGGGCCCAGGCTCACCAACTGCTACCCCTGGAGGAGGAAGAGCCAGAGGGTGAGCAGATTGTGCCTTTTCAAAAGAAGAAAAAAGGAAGAAAGAAAGAAATTAGAGGTGGTAAGAAGGAGGTTGGAAGACAAAGGAGGAAGCATCTGATGGGTCATCTGTCAGTAGGCCTTGATAGAGGCTGGTAGGAGAACAATGGAAAACCACTTCAAAGTGAACAAAGTGAACCACCTGAACAATGCCACACTGAGTATGTGCCAGTTTAATGGAACAAAAAAGAAAGAAGACATGTCACCTATTAAACACATTTATTAAGGGGTGTCTTTTTAACCCCTTACTTTTTCCCGCTATTTCTCTTTCCCCAACGGGTGAAAGAAACGAGTGAGTCTATCAAAGCAGGAAGGAAGTACAAGGTTGCCAACTTTCTGGAAAGTCAAGCAGGGGTATTTGCATTAATTAAATATTTATTATGGGGACAGAGGTTTTGTAGAGAGTGGAAAACAGGTAAAATTCTTGATGGTATTAGGTAATCTTACATGTTTGAATGTTCCAGAGAGTAGGGGCCCCCACTTCCTTTTATTTTCAATTATATCCAAAAGAAATCGGGATTAGATACTTTACTCGAAGTTTGGGTGAGAAAGCAAATGTGATTTTACATTTTAAAGCTCTGATTCATGGACATGAGGTAAAGAAAAAAGGCTTTGTCATGTCTACTCAGACTACATTTTTATGATAACTGGAAAAGAGGAAAGTAGTGAAAGGAAAATTTAATTAAATGCTGTTAGTTCACAGAGTGATCTCTCATCTTGAAAGTGTCTGATGTGCTAGTCTATGCTATGGATTTAGAGATGAAAGAATAAACATCAAAATGTAATAAGAACATATTACTCTAAGAAATTCCATACAGGTTTAGAACAACGAGCTACCCAGCCTGAAAATCTGTCTTTGACAGTGGAGCAGAGTATGGCTTTTTCTTTGTGAGCTCCTCAACTAATAGAGGTTTGGTTTGGTTAAAACAAATATTTCCAGTGGCTGATCAACTCTCCAGAGATTCCTACTGAAGGGTTGTGTGTCTGTAGATGAAGAACAGTTCCTCTTTCTGATATCATTGGCTGGTTCTGTTCAAATAAGATGTAGAGCTACAACAAACGTTTTTGTGCTCCATGCTTTTCTCTTCAGCTAGACATAAATGCCTTGTGGTTATGGTTCATGTCTCCTCATTTTCTGCTCTCCACACTGGGGACTACATGGCACATATATATTGGTTCAGTCATTTATTCATATATATATATATATATTCATGTACTAGGGTACTGTACCAGGCATGTTTCTTGATGCTAGACATTCATCAGAAAACAAAACAGAGGGTCCGGCCCGGTGGCACACTGCTACAGTGCGCTGCTTTGGGAGCGTGGTGGTGCTCCCGCCGAGGGTTCGGATCCCACATACAGACCCGTTCCCGCTCACTGGCTGAGCGAGGGGCAGGCACAGCGCCGAGGGTTGTGATCCCGTTGCCGGTCCTGGTCCGGTACGGGTGCGACACTGAGGGTTGCGATCCGTTGCCGGACACAACAAAAAAAAAAGAAAAGAAAACAGAAAATACCCCCACCTCCATGGGCTACTGTTCTTTTGAGGAACAAAAAACAATTAACAACAAAGAAGAAGCACCAAGTGTGATAGGGAAATAGAGAGTAAAAGGGGTGCTCTTTGGGTCTGGTGGCCAGGGAAGGTCTGCCTGAAGAAGTAACAATTGAGGAGACAATGACGTGACATGAAGGAGCTACCTACCCAACTATCTGGGGAAGAGAGTTTCCTCAGACCAAAGAGCAAGGACTGAGGTTCTGAGGGACTTGTGCTTGGTGTGTTCTTCAAAGAGCCAGTGTTCTGGAGTGGAATGACCAAAGTGAGGAGGCAGCAGGGACTGGATCCTGTTAGCCCTCTCAGGCTCTGGTAAAGACCTTGTATTTGTTGGTTGAAAATATAACACAGCCCCTTTTACCCATCATTGTCTTTTAAATTTTAGAAACTGGTTTGGGTCTGACTTCAAGTGGAGTGTATTTTCAAGTAAAAGATCTCTGCCCTTCACTCTTACAATCTAATATCAACATGACCTACTCAAAATCAAACTATTCCAGAGCTAGGGATTGCAGAAATCATGAAGACAGAGTATCAGAATGAGGTGCCCAATGTCACACTGGAAATGCAGACTGACTTAGGTGACTAAGTCTTAAATGAAATCAGGATGTGTCTAAATATAATTCTGTTGCTTCTATTGTGCTCAAATTATTTAACTATAAACTTTAAGTAAAATCACAGTTGCAAAATTACTAACTATCCAGTGTTAGGTTTCTTTTCTGTATATGTTTGTAAAATTCAAACATTACAACTAATTTATCTGTATATAATTCTAAAAGCTAACAGGCTATAGATAATTGCCCTCTCTGTAAACATTATACTAAAGTGCAACTATTATATTTTGACTCTCTATGTAAAGTACTGTCATTATTACTGAAAAATATTTTGTGTTTCCTTCCAAAGCTTCCCCAGCAGGTGCTTGACATCATATATTTTTTCTCTCACTTTGTCAAGGGAAACAGTGATTACATAGCATAACAGAGTTTACACTTATCATTAGCTTAGTGACCCCTGCTGGGGAGGTTTAAGATAATCATCTTTAAATTCAAAGATAGGGTTTCAGCAAAATAGCTGCTTGGACCTCAACCATGAGTTCTTCATATTCCAGGACAATTGATTTTGCAAGTTGATCATGATCCTCATCACTGGAAGCTTCCAGAGACTCACTGTCACTCATGCGGAGGGACTAATCTTTGTCACATGACTGAGAGTGTGACCAATTCTAAAAGTGACTTATTGAATTTGGATTTAGCACATTCCTCTTCATTGTCTGCCTCTGCTCTCTCATTGATAGCTCATTTATGTTATTTGCCAAGTGTCCCTTCTTGATCGCTTTCCAATATGCCTTTTAAAACAATCGAAAGGCACAGACGATGTTGTTTTCCATCAGAATCTTCTTTTCCCATTACAGTGGCATTACTCAGTATCATATGCCAACCTTTTACCACCTCATATGCAGACTAAATTCTTGAAAAGGGAGAGAGAGCAGAGCTATAAACTTATAGTATTATAACCTGCGTGAATATTTAAAGGTCCAGATGTACTTTTGTCAAAGTGTAAGCTTCTATTCATGTTGACACCAACAAACTTTTAGATCTCCCATCTTCATCACAGACTACCTTGTCATAACGAGGTTTAGATAAACCAATATTATTAGTGTCCGCTGCCCAATATTAATCTCTATGCTCAATATAAGAAAATAGCAATACTTCAGTTATGTTTGTTCTTCAGGGTAACAAAGAATTAGTACAAAAGATGAATAGTAGAAGATCTGTGATTTGCTAAAACTAAACTAAGCATATTTAATAACAACATTTTAAAAATTAATATTCCGGTGCCAGGTACCACAACAGTAATAGAACTTTGCTGTTTTCTGGGGTTTTCTGTTTTTTGTTTTTACCTTTTCTTTTCCTTTTTTTTTTTTTTAATGGAGTGTGCCGAATATCTCTAATTTTGTTCAGATGACTGCAGAACTTGGAAAAGCTTCTGCTGCTATTGATGCATAACATCCTGCTATTATTAGTCTTTTTTTGTGTGTGTGTGTGTGTGTATATATATATATATATAAAAACAAATTTGAATTTTTGGAAACTTCAGCTGTGCTCTCAACTTTGGAAAAGTATACCAGTTTACCTTGTCGAGTTGGCATTGTACAAAAATTAACAGCCATATTGTTCTAGAAACGTTAAACTTAACTTTTTTCTATATGTACAGGGGTAATGAACTGTATTAAATATGTAAGGTCTTATCTACATGGGTTTGATTACAGAAACTAATAAAGTATTCTCTAAATAATGAATAAATAAATAAATAAATTTTTAAAAATGAATATTCATTTTAAATAGTTCTATTAAAAGTGTTGCGTGTATGTGCCCTTTAAAATTAGTTTACAGATTAGTTAGCATAAGATGCCAATAGGTAAACCTTAATTAACTAGAATCCAACTCTGTGAATCTTTGCACTACCTCTACAGTAAGTGCTTTTTCATCTACTCCCATTTTTATGGGAAATGGGCAAAGGAGGATATTGAACAAAATGATATAAGCACAAAATCACTAAACTTTTTGCCCCTCCCTCCCTTCCTTCCTTCTTTACCTTTTTTTCAGATTTGATAAAGACCTTAGATTCAACAATGATTCTACTTAATTTAGCATATTCTGTGGCTAGACACATAATAAATTAGGGTGGGCCGTGTACAAGGATGGTCCTCCAGCTCTGAGTGGATAATGCCTTTTTTTTCCCTTTTGTATTTCCTCTATAGGTTTGATAGAGGCTGTGACAGCTGTTGTGTAATAAAAGTTCCTCCCATTTTAAAATTAAACTCCAGATTTTATTTGGATATTTGGATTTTACTTGGAGACATTCATTAATGTCCTCATTCTGTTTCAAAATTGAATCTAGAAATGTCACATCGCCTTTAGTTGTCATGTCTCCTTAGTCTTCTGTGGTTGGTGAAAATTTCTCAGTCTTTTCTTGTTTTTCATGGTCTTTATGGTTTGGGGGAATACTGGTCAGGGATTTTGTAGAATGCCCGATAATTTGAGATTGTATGATGTTTATCTCATGTTTAAACTAAAGTTATCTTTTTCAAAAAAGAATTTCACAGAGATTAAGTGTCCCTCTTGAAAACTCACAGCAGGAGATATACGATGTCTACATGACTTATCATGGGTGATGTTAACTTTCATCACTTGGTTAAGGTACTATTTTTGAAGTTTCTCTTCTATAAACTTGCTAGTTTTCTCTTTCCATACCCTATTCTCTGGAAGTGAGTCATTAAATCTAGCTCACCCTCAAAAGGTGGAGTAGATATGTCCCTTTTTCACACCTGGGATATGCAACCTGATGGGGTAGATCCATAGGAGTGGATGAGTAAAAGCTGTTGCCAGGTTTGAATCATATTGCTAAGTGTCATTCACTGAAGACTCAAGGCATGTTAGAGGGAGTATTGTCTCCTTGAAAGTACATAGACCAAGATGAGGCAAACTCTTCTACCTTAGAGTTATTAATCTTCAATATTAGTAGCTGGTACTGCCTCCATGAGGTGCTTGGAAGTAGTGGGTTCTGGACTTCATAGCTAAGGACTGAGCTTAGCCGCAATGGCAATGGCTTGGCTGACTGGGCCTGTCTCGTCTGTGGTCTTCCGTATACCAAGAGACTAGACTTGGCTTGTTTACATGGCTATACAGCTTTGCCCAGTGTCAGCCTTGCTTGTGTCATACCTGCTGAAGTACCACTGACCAAAGCAAATCTCACGAGCAAGTCCAGAGTCAATGCAGGAGGCATTGTACTAATCAGATTTCTTCAAGGGAACAGAACCTTATAATAAAAAGATTTATTATAAGGTATTGACACACACAATTATGGAAGCTGAGAAGTCCTATGATCTTCTGTCTGCAAGCTGGAGACCCATGAAAGCTAATGGTGTTGATTCCAGTCCATGTCTGAAGGCCTGAGAAACAGGAGAGCTGAGGGCAATACACATTGATGTTCCAGCTCAAGCAATCAGGCAGAGAGCGAATTGAATCTTCTTTCTCCTTTTTCTTCTATTCGGGCCCTCAGGATGATGCCCACCCACATTGGAGAGGACCATCCACCTTACTCAGCTCACCAATTTAAGTGCTAATCTTTTCCAGAAACAACCTCACAAACACACCCAGAAACAGTTTTTCATTAGATATCTGGACATCCCCTGGGCCAATCAAGTTGATGCATAGAATTTACCATCACAGGCGCCATTCAAGAAAGTGAATACCAGGAGGTGTGATTCACTAGGAAGCCTTCATGTAACAATCTTACACATCTGCACAGCAAATAACTAATAAAGTTGGGAGTAGAACCCAAATAAATTCTTTGTATCATCTCCACTGTACCATGTTGAAGTGAAGAAATTTTGTTCTTCTACAATGTTTACTAGAGCAGGTGATCCAACTCATAAACTTTAGACAGATTTTCAGCAATATAGGTTGACATAGGAAGAGCTTTCTGTTTAACCTTTTAGTTAATTAGTAAATTCTATGAACCATGTTATTCCTTGGGTGTTTTACTACTTTGACATATTGAAGAAATGAAAAAGGAATGGAATAGGATCGATCAGCCTGGGTGCAATTCCCAGCTCTTTGATTATGCAGGTGGGCAACCTTCAGCAAGTGATTTACCCTTTCTTAGCCTTTTTTAAAATTATCTGTAAAAATAAGGATGGTCAATGGCTTGTAAAGATTATTCAGCACTAGAAAGTCCTATGATATATTCTTTATTCTTAATCTACATCTTTTTCTTCATCAACTCTGATTGTTCAACAGAACAAGCCAGAGAGCAAGTCTAGCCAGATCCAAGAATGGAACAGTTAGCAGAGGTAGTGCACTGTTCACAGCAGGGAGACTTCACAGTCAGGGGCAGAAATGGATTGAAATCCCAGTTTTGTCATCTACAAGGTTTGGCATCTCAGGTTGAACCACTCTGAGCCTGTTTATTTGCCTGTAACTGGTAATAGTTTCAGTTACCTCATCGGGTTTTGAGAGACTTAAACTGAGTTGAATAAGGTATTCAGCAAGTCACATGTCATATAGTTAGTGCTTAATAAGTGGTGTCTACCGCTATTTTTAGGATAATTACAATTGATAAATACAGCAAATCAGACAAGTAAATGTTTTATCCCATAATATGTTAAATTGTGTCCTCTACTAATTAGCATATATGTGTAACTTACTTGTACCCAAAATGTCTGATTTATATCTCAGAAATTTTTACAAACAAGATCTAGCTCCTAAGAGGTGAGGTTGTTTTGTCCATTTTACAAATGACTGACTGAGGCCAAGTCTTCCTATGAGAAGTCATGGTTTTCTGTGGGTTCACAGAAGTAGAGTCAAGGTAGACCCAGCCATCGCTCTCTCCCAGTGTAACGTAGGATCCAGTAGCAACCTGTTTTTTCTTCTTGTTGTTTTGTTTTTGTTTCTGTTTCTGTTTTCCCTTGGGTTTGCTTTCTTTTAAGAGCTGGTGGGCCTTAATTCATGCAGCTTAGGAGGTAGATCCAAACCTGTTTTACTTACCCAATGATCTCTTCCTAGAGGTTGATTTCCTTCTGCCTTCAATTTAAGCCATTTTGGGATTATAAATTTTATCTTTTTAACTAGATTGTAAATACCTGGAGAGTAGCAGCAGCACTTTTTATATCTTTGTTTTTCCCAAGCACTTACTATATAAACATGAACATAATACATCCTTTGATTGTTTTTAATGTAGTCCAAACAGCTCTGAGAAACAGTGAAATTCAAGAGCAAATAAATTCAGCCAGCATTTTGTGATAGACATGAATAACGCATTTAACTTATGGAATGGGCTTTAATTCTTGTCTCTTAATGCCAGGGTTTTAAATTTCTGGTTTTGAATGAATTCTTTAATCACAAAAATTGCCCATCCTTTCACTGGGGTGGTATCACTAGAGCTGATTTATTAGTCATATGCTAAATCTAAGTTTGCCCCATAATTATGGGAAAGTAAGTGTGCATACATTTAATAAAAAACAGGAAGATATAAAAAGTTAAATATTAAAATGCCTGCTCTTGAGCTGATTCTGAAGCTCAAAGTACTTTGAAAGAGTCTCCAGAGGCCATGCAACAGTAAAACTTACTGTAGCAGATTCGATGTTACATTGTTCTTCCAACCCTCCTCCTGTGACTATTTCTTTATTATTATGATAGTTTTATTATTATTATTATTATTAATTATTACTATTATCATTGTTATTATTATTCATTTAATTTAGAAATACATCCTTCCTGCCTAATTTTCACAAACAGAACTCATCTCTCATTGATAAAGAAAGAAGAAATGTATTTATTGGGAGATGAAACCATTGGCAACGTTTTGTAAGACTTGAGGGCAGAATGAAATACCTGTGACAGATTTCTCTCTCTCTCTCTCTCTCTCTCTCTCTCTCTCTCTCTCTCTCGCATTTGCTTTCTGAAAAAATGGAAAAGAAAAATAATGCCTTCCTGAAGAAACTGCCATACTTTGTTGTTTTTGATTTTCCACATGAAAGGATTCTATTTAGGCGCAGGAGGGACTGGAAAGTCTGGCTTCTTGTTGAGCAAGTATATCAATACTTTTTCTCTTACAATTTGTAGCCTGATCAACTTCGACTATTCAATTATTTCAGTAGCCAGAATATCTTGTAATCCTGAAAACAAATAAATCAAATGCTTTTTAAAGTCAAGGCTAAGGCTAAATACAGAATAAACAAAGGGAAGGTATTTACTGCATGCATTACCTTCCAATGGAAGTGTGTATAAACTATACAGATAGGCATAAAACGGTAACAATGGTGGAGGCACCATGTCAAGCCTTGAACGGACTGTGTGTTCTCGATTGTACTGATGAGCATTTGCCCTTTAGACTGACATCAAGAACTCCACCCTTCATCTCCAAGCCCGCAACCTGCCCCAGGCTGGTGGAAGCTGTGAGACAGCAAGGCAAAATTAACATTAAGAAACACAAAAGGCAGAAAACAAATAGAGCCACTGCCATCTTGTTGGTTGCCATTCTTCTGGGATGATCTATAATCATTTCTTCAACTTAGAAATCAGCCTTATGGTCTTGGAGTTGTAGTGAAGCTCCTGAACCCTGTGGGTTTCATTCCTTCTATTGTTTATAAGAGTCCATTCATTTTGTCATTAACTTTAATAGGAATGTAATGCTTGCTCTTTGTTATTGTTGGTTTTGAATTTTGGAGAAAATAAAGCAGAACGACAAAAAGAACAAACTCTGGCTCCTAAGACTTATTTGCAGGTCAGCAGTGTTGAAATTTTTTTCTGCTTTGTGTGTAAGAAGCTTAAAAAAATAAATTATTGTCCTTTTGAAAAAATGCTCTAAAGCGTTAGTGTGAAAAGGGTGTTAGGAGAAAATCATTTTCATCTCTGTGTGTTTACGAAGAACACACATGAATACATGCACATGTAGTCAGAAAAGTCGTTCTTTAAGAATTTCATGACATGAAAGATTTAATTAACCTTTTCACTAGGAAACCAATTCAGACTGCCTTTATTATCCCCCCCCCCCTTTCTGTTTCCACCTCATGGCTCTCACACTTTATTTCTTTCCTCTTCTTTTATTCTCTCTATCCTTTTTCCCATTCTTTCATCATTGATTCTGTTTAATTTGCCAGCTGGCGTTAGAGTCACTTACTCCTCTCCATTTCTAACAGCAAACACCTTACTGCCGTATTCCAGCTTCTGCCATGACCTGCTTTATTGCATCCTCTGTTTGTTTGAAATTTTTAATTGAAAAAGCCATATTTACCCTGGAATGTGAGGTCAGCTGAAAAGTTTGGTAGTCTACAAGGGATAAAGCTTTGAAATATTATTTTTCCCACAGTACATAACAATTTCTCTTACATAAACATTATTTATGGAGATAAAAACAAAGGAAACCCATAACAAAAAATAACATTGGCTGAATGGTGATATGAAGAAATTTATTATTGTTACTATCCTTATAATTTTACTATTATTTTAGTAAAATAATAATAAGTTTTTGTTTAATAATAAGTTATTGTTTTGAGTGTCAGATATTAATAAAGACTTTGGAACACAAGAAGTATGCCATTGCAAGCACTAGGAGGATGTTGAAATTACATGCAGATCAGCTTTACAATTTTTGATAGTGTGCTCATTCTCAAGCAAACTTTAAGAAGTTATCTTTTGTTGTCATTGGTAATTTGTAGTTGTTTCTCCCACTGCATGTTCTCCCATGTGTTGTTAAAAGAAACAAAGGGTGTATATTCACATAGCCTCCATTTTTGTAATGCCTCGATATGTTGGTTTCTAGGCAACAGAATACTATGAGGGGAGAAGGGCCCATAGTGTGTCTCTGATCAAGCAGAAATGCACAAACCTTCACAGGAAAAAAAGTCCTCTGCATTTCCTTGCTTTTTTGCTGAACGAAACAGAATTATTATTGCATGACAAAGTACCACTTAGCCTTATGGAACTTCCTGGCAGTTTTAGTTTAATCACTGCTGTAAAGAATCCATAAGTCTTGCTCGGTTATTACTACAAAAGTCTATGGTGGGTTTACTTCCCAGAATCAAAACTTTGTTGTCCAGGATCTTGTTCCTTTTGATTCTTTCTAGGTTATTAAAGTTCATCTCACTAGTTACTTAAACTTAAATATTAATTTCTGATGTCTGACATTTTAATTGGCTTTAAAAAAAAATCCTGAAATTTTGTATAAACAATATTGTATCTAGAGTACAAACTCAAATAATCAGACAAAATTGCTCAGAATTCCACCACTGTAAAAAAAATTTTTTTTTTAAAACTCCTCTTCAAATACTTTAACTCTTGGTTAAGATAAAATGGGCTATGTTGAAGTATTAAGCATCATGACAGGGATAGAGAGGTGTAGGTTAATTCATGAACATCTCCTGGGTGCCCACTGTGTTCCTGGGACAGGGCAGTGATGTTACAGACAATGAGATAGCATCCCGGCCTCACAGATGTGAGGAGGGAGATATTAACAGGTCATTACATTGTGGTAAACCTTTAAGCAGAGCATGAGAGTGTCTGGAGGACACAGAAGAGGAAGCCACTAACTAGGCCTGGGCGTGTCAAGAGGCTTCTAGGAGCTGTGTCTTAGAGGAGGAGGAGTTTCCCAGAAGAGAAGGCCATTGATCTTGGCTGGCTCTTCAGCTAAAAGTTACTCATCCATCAATGCAAAGGACTGTTCTGTAGGGAAACCTTCCTGGACTTCTATTTCCAAATGGGATTTCTTTTCATATGTTCTCTCAGGTCCTTACTCACTTCCTTCAGATGGCTTATCTCAGTTTTTAATTACATATTAAACAGTATTATTTAATCCTTTAATTAGTATAACATCCTTCTCCATCATTAGACTCATAGCTCCACTAAGAAAGGTACATAGAGGTTGTACTCACATCCACATGAAACAACACTATGCTTTCCACATAACACATAGTACACAATTAATAAAGGTGGAAGGAATAAGTAAGTAGACTTGCAAATCATGTCATTTAAGCAGCTGCCTTCCCTGCTTTTATGATATGGGTGGCCAAGCTCATATTTCCTATTTTTGATATTGCTAAAATAAAATGTGTGTGTGTGTGTGTGTGTGTGTGTGTGTGTGTGTGTGTTTTCTTAGTACACTGCCCTTCCCCACCTAAATCTACCATGTATATTCTATAGCTTTAGCCTTTTGCTTAGGTCACTTTTAGATGAATTCTCTGGATAGTTAAAATACAGAAGAAAAATACTGGTTAGTTTCTACATGGTCTCAACTATAATACCTGAAATACCCTCAGAGACTATATTTAATAAATTGCTATTAATGGGGATTGGGGGGTTGACATTTAGTCAGTGCTTACTTTATGTCAGATTTTATGCTATGCCTTTAATCTCTGCATTTAATTTCTAACCACAACAATACGGTTTAGATACTCTATTAGCCCCATTTTACAGAGAAGGATACTGAGGTCTAGATAAGTTAAATGGAATTTCTTAACCTCACAGTTAAGCAACTGGCAGAAGTGGATGTCAACTCAGGCAAGTTTGACCCCAAAGCTGTTTTCGTGCCACTGTTCCCACTCCTTTTCCCATCGGCCTTTGCTATCTAAATCCTTAGAATGATTTATATTTATCAACTATTTTCAGAGTCCAGATTTGCTAGTTAATTTCCATGCCATCAAGGAGATAATGTGTCAGTTGCAAACACCAAATGTATTTTAAGAGTATTCATTTATTTGATTGATGCTAGTGAAATTCCTTATTCTCAGTAGGATAACATTAAGCAAAAATGTTTTTGAGAAAAGTGGAAAAAATGGGTTTATTGATTGATTGGATGAGAAATCCTACTTGGTTAATTCTTTGAAGCGGCGTTTCTGAATAGCCCCCTTTGTTAACATATATGAAATATTGAGGAGTTGCTGCTAATTCTGACTCCGTTTTGGGACAACCACAGATGGGCCCACTAGTGGAAGAAGGGCCTACTGGAAGTTCACTTGTCACAAACACATTACTGGATTGAATTAGAATCAAGTCTTTTTTTCAGCTTGCATGTTTATTAAATTGAGAACAGACAATTTGAGGAAACTGCATGCCATTCACAACAGAAAGTAGGGGTAAGTGCCAATTTTGTGTAGCTTCTAGCATAAAAATTGATTTTCACAGTTTCTAAATAGGGTTCTTCCCCTTTTTTTAAAAAAACGCTGCAATTATGATAACTTAAAATATTTCAAGCCTAATTTTATCTCATTTAAACTTAGGGGGTTAATAAATGTTTTCAATATAGTTTATGCTAGAAGCTTTGAGAATCTGGTAACTTAATTTGCACTAAAAGCATTTAGCTTTGTGAAAGCCACACCAAACTTGCCATTACTAAGTGCACAAACAGAGAGGGCAATTTGCTAATGGGGTTCCATTTATGGCAGTTTACAGATTGCCTAGCTTTACCTGATTTACGCACTCAGGCACTTTCGCATATGCACCAGTCAATGTGCAATGCTGAATGGATTTTAATTCAATGGAAGAACATTTTACATATGTAGATATAAATAAGTAGAAACAAAACATCAAAGTGACATTCACTCTATCAACCAGTAACTCGTGATACAATGATAACATTCACTCTACAGACCAGTAACTGGTGATAACAACCAGTAACTGGTGGTCAGAGCAATAACAAAAAATCCTGTTGTAATGAAACATGTAATCTTGTGGGAGAAACAAGCATTAATTAAAAAAGGATTTGGAGGCAAACACACTCTAGGCTTAGGAACAATAAGATGGGAGGAAGCCTGGCATATTCAAGAAACATGAAGAAGGGTAGTGGGTCGGGAAACCCAAGAACAATGAAATACTGTGAGAGATGAGGCTGGAAAGGTAAGCAGGAGCTAGATTATGCAGGGTGTTATATGGAATTCATGCATTCATTTTTTTTTCAACAAACACCAAGCATCTGCTATGAGGTGCTATTCTGGAGATTCAGAAGTGAACAGAGCTGATGAAGTCCTGGGAAGACTGATAATTAAAACTAAACAGATGAATACAGAATATGTCAGGTGGTGATAAGTGTTATAAGGATAACTAAACCAGACTGAGGTGGATAGAGAATGACTGTGGGGACGAGTTACTAGTTTATAGAGAGCAGTTAGTTAAATAAAGTGGCATTTGAGAAATCCAAGCAAAGTAGGCCAGGTTAAGGGTCTTTAGCCTGTCTTCTTAAGAGCGAGTGCTAAGTCGTTAAGGGTTTTAAGCAGAGAGGTGACATGATCAGAATACTGTTCTGCAAAGATCATTCTGGTTATAGGTTCAAGAGAGGAGAACAGGAAAGAGCAGAAGCAGGGACCAGCAAGGGAATTATCGCAGTGGCCTAGAAGAAGGTGAAGGTATTTCAGATGATGGAGGGGATGTGGCTGGATGTGGATGAAATTTCTCTTTGGAACTGCTTCTTATTTTCATGGTGTTCTAAGTGGCAATGCTGTTTTTGAAAAGAATTCTGAACTAGGAATAAGAAGAAATGATTGCAAGTCTTTATCTGTTTCACTTTATGCCACTTTTCTGTTTTATGCTTTTTCTATAAAAGTAGGTAATGATCCCAGGGTTTTCTACCCCTTATGGCTTTTGCAAAGAACAGATATATAAGAAAGACTTAAAATATGTAAAGTGCTACGTAGTATAAGTAGAAAGCAGTTGTTATGGGATTGTTAGTGGGTAGGTTGAACACTACAAATCCTGTTTTTTCACACTAGAGGACATGAAGCTCTTTATTCTTCTACTTTCCTAGAGTGAACATAGAGGTTATACGAAAGAACTCACAATATAAATAATTTATTTTGCAATGTAAATAGTATGTGAATATGATTTAATATCTATTTGCATATTGATTGAACTAAACTGACAAAAATCTACATTTCAACAATATCTAAACTATGGGCCATAATCAATTGCTAAATTTAGGTATGGAGTGAGGTATTTGGATTTATTCTTAGGTCTCAGCATGCCGAATTGTTTCATAATCCCTCCAAGTATTTCATTTAAAGCATCTCAAGCCTCAATGACAGGAAGGGGAGAAAAGTGCATATCCGGGTGTCAAGGCCCCTCTAATTTGGAATCCCAGAACTGTCCCTTTGCAGAATTTATGGTACCAAACTTCTCCATATTCTGAGTCAGAAACTAGTGAAAGTCTTCTGTCTTATGTATATTTACTACTGGAAAAACCACACAGCCCAGGTTAAGAAATAGCCAAAGGAATTCTTCTATGTAGATCATATGGATACCTTTGAATAAAACTGAACTGCTATATATTGGATGTTAGAAATCTCTAATTTCTAACTTGGTAACTCACTTGGGAGAGCGTGGTGCTGGTCACATCAAGGTCATGGGTTCAGTTCCCCATCCCAGCCAGCCACCAAAAAAAAAATGTTTAGTTCTCCTCTGTACTGTATTATTTTGCTTCTAACAGGGGTTATGCCATTGATGTGTTGATTTTAATGATGTTTAACACGAGGAAACAAACAAAATTCTTCATTGCTTTGCTTTATCAGTAGGTATTCTTCTGACTCCCTCTGGCCATTTATTAAAATAAACATTTTGGATAAATTGGTTTATTAGGTTTGTGGCCAGATTATATTCTGTGGGTATCTGACCTTCGTTAATCATCATGTGGCCAAATGAAATAAAGCACATGCATTGAAGCAGTGAATAAGATTTTGCGTTAGCAAGTTTGATGGAATCACAACCAGTAATTTTAAAATGTGACTGAATTCTTCCCACAATTAAAATCTTTCATTATGCTACTTCAAAGCTAATTTCTTTCTTGTTTTTCTGAATAGTTGCTTCCATTAATCTCACTCTAGGTAATGATGGTAATGATACAATTATATGTAATCATTGCCTGAATTCAATATGCAGCACATCAGTCCCTTTGTGTAGTGATTGTACAGCTCTCTGCAATCCTTGGACTTGGAAAGTTTCCATCGTGTTATGCCAAGATCAGATTCAAAAGTCTCTGACATTTTGCATAACATCAGTCAGTCAGCTGTTCCAACTGTCCCTTGTAGTGATTGGGCAAACTCATCCATCTGGCTGGTGCCAGTTGAAGCTAGAATTGAAGGCATGAAGCGGAGTAAGCAGGGCTTGTTGTTTGCATAGTTTCCAAAGCACTTAAAATATTCAGAAAAAAAAATTTACAAACAAGAACTTTGTAGAAGGCCTTCAAGTGTGCAGGTGGCTAATCTGCTTAAACTACTAATGATACAAATTATAATATAAGTGAATTTATTATGTTTCTATGCAAAGTGAATATTTATTTCAAAAATTTAAATCTATTTTTCTAACATTTACAGCTAATCTTACTGGTGGTTATCAGTTAGTATTAATTTGTTCCTCAAAGTACTAATGGGTAGATGTGCGCTTTCAGTTCTTTTTTTCTTTTTTTTTTTTAGTGATATGCAGATACAGTTTTGCTTCTTACATTCTGAAGACAAATTTTACTGCAAACATTTATTTATTCTACTTGGTTCAATTAAGACAATACCGTCTATATGTTCTGACACAGTAGAATTGAATGTGTTAGTCTCTTCTAAGAATTAAATAATAAACTATGCAGGTAGCCTTAAGGTACTAGCTTACCTACTGTCCCCTGCTTAATTTTTTTTCTTTGCCTTTCTTTTCTTTTCTATTTTTTTAAATTTCTCTCTCTTAGAATAAATATGAGGGCTTTCTTGTCCTTTGGTAAGTATTTACAATTCATAATTTTATTCTGGCCTGTTAATTTGATTTGTCTTTTTAAAATTATTATGTTTATTGGTAAATTGTTTTATGTTAACAATTTTTTTAAATTTTAACATTTATTTGTACATATTCGTGGGGTACATTGTGTTTTTTCAACACGTGCATATACTGCACAATGATTCACTTAGGGTGACAGCACAGCTTTGTACCCGTTAGTCCAACATTTCTCTTCTTCCGCTCCCTTCCCCTCCTGGCCTCCGGTTGATCGTTTCTCTTTAAAGGACAGTGTCAACACAAGAGTGTGGTCTGGATTGTGCTGGGTGGGATGACAGTCACATTGACCCTCCAAATCCGAAATGAAGCTTTTTCTCTTCCCATTTAGCCACTCTAAATATATCTTCTCTGTAGTCCTAAAAGCAAACATTTTGACCTATTCATGACAGCTACCTAATTGTCATCTACTAGTTGTAAAGGTATATCAGGTTAACCTAACCATATCAGAACACTTACTTTTTCCCTCTCAAATCTAATCTTCTCGGTTAGCTCAGTTGGTTAGAGCACAGCCTTATAACACCAAAGTCACTGGTTCAGATCCCTGTACCAGCCAGCCACCAAAAATAAATAAATAAATAATCTTCTGAGCCTTGTTCACATCTGTAAACAGACGCTGCTATTTACCAGTGACTCCAATGCCAACAAAGCAATAGAGAGCTTTTGCTTCCTCCCTGTTCCTTCCACTCCCCATCATCACCATCAGCAAGTCCTGGAAGCTCAATGTCTGAAACCTGTGCTGTTCCTCTTCCCACTCTAGCCTCTCCCACCACCTCCTCCACACTACTTTCCTGTCTTCCCTGGGCTACTGAAATAATGTTGTAGTTGATTTCTTTGAATCCATCTTCCCCTTACCATCTGTACTCATGCTCTTTTAAGAACATAATTTATATTGTGCCTTTTCCTGCTGAAAGCTTGGAATAAAATTCAAATGCCTTAAGCCAGCTTTCAGAGTTCCACATGATCTATCTGCTCTTCTTCCCCTAGCTCATATTGCTCTACTCTCCCCTTCCTTACCACTCTTCAACCCCATCCTCCTTCTATGAATGTCCTTTCTTGAACAATTCAAAGTCATTCCCGCCTTAGAGCCTTTGTGCTGTGTGTTCCCTGTGACTGGAATACCCTTCTCCCAGATCCTCAGAGACAAGCCTTCCCTGAGCCTTGATCACCTTCAGTCATACCACCCTGTCGTAGTCCATTTGGGGTGATATGACAAAATACTATAAACTGGGGGGCTTATAAACAACAGAAATGTATTTCTCACATTCTGGGGGCTTGGAAGTCCAAGATAAGATTCGGTCTCTAGTAAGAACATTCTTTCTGGTTCACAAAAGGAATTTTCTTGCTGCATCCCCACAAGGTGGAAAGGGCAAGGCAGCTCTCTGGAGCTTCTTTTATAAGTGCACTAATCTCATTCATGAAGGCTCTGTCCCCATGGCCTAATGACCTCTGTAAGGCCCCACTTCATAAAACCAACACATTGGTGATTAGGTTTCAACATGTGAATTTTGAGGAAACAGACATTCCAGACGATAACACACCTTACATTAGTTTTCTACAGAGCTCTGATATTTTTCTGCTGGATTGATTTATTTATGTGTTGTCTTTCTTTTTTCCATTAGAATGTAAGTTTCATGAGGACGCATACCTGATCTCTCATGTTTACTACTTATGATAAGTACACAGATATATGCCTAGCATACCAAATGAGCTCAATAAATATTTGCTGAATAAACAGATGAACAAATAAAGTACTAGACTCGTAGGGAAATAGTTAAAAACTGCATACATGGAATGATACAAATTTTAAAAATAGCAGACTCAAGTGAAACTTCCCTACCAAGAGAATCATTAGCCTAGTCTGTTCCTTTCTCTATCCTTCATTTCTTAAATATATATTGTTCATGTACTATTTTCAAATCACCTGGTAAGGTGGAAGAGTTTCAAAGATAAATTGGGAAAGTTCTCAGCACTCATACTCACAGAGACGTACATAGATAATAAAAAGCCGAAAGTAATTCTTTATATTAAAAAGTTCCTGATATGGGAGTAGACACAGTCCAAGCTGTCTCCTCAAGAACCGAGTGGCTGTGTCAGCATCCACCCTAGAGAGAATTCTTCCTTAAGTCAAAGTGATACAGACCAGTCCCTGTGACCCACGCCAGTGCCAGTGTTGTTCAACCTAGCTGTTCCTCAAATCTCAGGAATTTCTTTCCTGAGGCTTCCTCTGACACTCTCTCTTTCACTTCCTTCAGAATATGATGGTATTGGGTACCGATCTTTTTATTTCCTTCGTTCCTGATGGGCAGGCTGCATGCTCTTTTGTTAGGTTGTTCAGCCAACAGGTTACATCTCCCTGTGGCTATTTGAGCTGGCACATAATAGGGAATTTGGACATATCTCATTAGAATCTCTTCTACACTGGCCTGCCTGTGTTCCAATAGAACTCTACATAACTACCTATAGAACATCAAGTCTGAGCTTTAAAAGGGTTTTTTTTTTTAATTTGGAGGCACTGCACAGTTCCCCTTTCTCACCAAGGATCACAGTAGTAGCTGGCAATGTTTGGATAGTCCAAGTGGGGTTTTGGGGATGTAGGTAATGTTACCTCTATTTTGTCAACCCACACTTCTAAAAACAGTATGCAAAACTCAGAAACACCTAATTAAGATCCCAGAGGAGAGTCTTATTACAGTTTGAAAGATCCAGAGTCCCATTGTATCAGCAAATTGTCAACACAGGTCAACTTCTCCTATTCCCTATGAGCAGTGCAAGAGTTTCTTGAGTAGAAGTAATCAGTTGAGGTCTTAGCACTAAACCTCTTCACTGAGAACTTCTTTGATCAGAGTTTTGCCAATGGCCCAGTCCTTCTCTACAGTTTCCCCTTGAGAATAGGAGAATTTGGGCTAATCTGTAGAATCTAACTTGATGTCATTTTTGTCACATGGATCATCTTGGCAGTGATTGAAACCCACATCTCCTGACCCCCAGCCCAACAACTTTCACTCTTTAAATGAATCTATTTTCGAAACAGATTGTAACAAAATTGACTGTAACAAAAAATTGACTATAACAAATACTTCAATTTTATCTGATTTGCTCAAGCGATATGGGAACAGCTTGAATTTCTCTCTTGGGAATATTAGCTAAAGATTTTTAAAGTATGTGGATATTTTTGCAAATAAATAAAAGTAATATATACACACAACTTAGAAACATATCCTGACACTATTTCTCAATATGATGGACTGTCAGCAAGCAGAATAAAATAACAAAAAACAAGTCTGAAAATTCAAAGCCCAATACTGTTACGAAAGTGTTTTCTGGGAATTGGCATTGGCACCTAGAATGTAAATGCCTTTAGAAACTAAGAGTGTGCAGGTGTTGTGGACAAGACACAGAGGTCCTGTGCTAAAACACGTGACTGGTCAAGTGAAGCCTGACAGTCCAGAATGACAACGGATTATTGCACTCAAAGAAAGATGGGAAACAAAAAATCCAGAGAACAATGCTTTTATTTTCTTGACTCTTCTGTTATCTTTTCCCATTCTTTTTCTCTGCTTTTCTACTTTGTAACTGTCTTTGATGAAGACTATTTCATGATCCACTGAAATCTAAGGAAATCATGGATCCAAATTGTCCACCGTTTCCTTTAGTGCATTGTTCTGTGTGGCCAGTCCTGGGACCTTTGTTTGATAAAGAAGTTTTCGAAACTGTTCAGTGATTTTCTTTTTGCTAATTGGATGATTCCACCCTAAGATCAATATAGTTTCAATGTTTCTTAAAGAAATACTTATGGAAAAGAGAAGTGATGCAGGCTCAGCTAGTGGGAGACATGCTCTGGGCTATGTAACTTAAGCACATCATTGTAATTCTCCACAAACTCTGAAGAGCAAATAACAAGATTCTCATTTTATGGATGAGAAAGTGGAAGCTTAGAGCAATTTGCCGGATGATAATGTTAGAATTTGACTTACCTAGGTATGTGTGAACCTAAAGCCAAATTATTTCTCAACCTTAGTCTGTTTCAGGTATTTTATCTAAAGAATGCTACAAACAGGAGGAAGTAGGGAGGGGTAGGTCAGAAGATACAATGTAACAGATAAGTGGAGAGTCTAGAGATCTAAAAATAGTATGAGGACTATAGGTAATAAAATTATACTGTATAGGAGATTCATGCTAAATAAGTAGATTTTAGCTGCTCTTGCCAAAACAAACAAACAAACAAATAAAAAAAAGGTAACTAGAAGAAATGATGGATATGTTAAATTGCTTCACTATGGTAAACTTTTTACAATCTATATGTGTCCCATAACAGCATGGTGTATACCTTAAATATACAAAATAAAAAGTTATTTAAAAATAAACATAAAAAATGCTGCAAATAATAGTAGCTCATTTTGTGTAATTTTTTAAAAAATGGCATATTTAACATTCCTACTGCTAAGCTTTTACACTAAGCGACAGTAACATTAATCTCTCCTAATAAATCCTAAGTACAGAAAAGATTAAGGTACTGTGCATTTACTTTGATTAAAATAATTTGTGTAAATTTTAATTCAAATTAGGTTCAGCTTTAGGCACCTAGAATATTAATTCAGAAACTAATCTTATCAGTCCAGATTCAAATGCATAGAGTTTTGGCTAAGGACATCGAAGTTAATGTTTATCTTTATTAGCCATCAGTTGGCAAACATTTATAGAATACCTTCTAAACATTGGATCTCAAAGAAATTGCCATCTATTGAGGCAATATAACTATATCACATGAAGCAATTTGAAAAAGAAGCAAGATAGTTAATAATAAAGTTTTAATTTGCTATAGAAATTCAAGGATGCAGAAGGATATTGAAAACACCAGGACTCAAGAAAAACTTCACGGAAGACATTTCATTTGGGGTAGCCTTCAGAAAATGTGGAGAAGCTTTGCGTAAATGGAGAAGCATGAAGAATTTGTAGGAAATAATGAGTACAAAGATTTGTGTTGGGAAGTAGTGAATAAGATTGGATAAATGGATGCATTTGGTTCCAGGGAATGCTTGTAAATATGTGTTGTTTGTTTGTCTTCCTGCATAGACTAAGGCTTGGGATGCTGTGTCTCTTCTTCACCTTATTTCTTAAAGCATGGTGCCGGGCATGTCATGGGGACTTAGACAATTTGATGTGGTTCTTCATAATGAGTCTGGATTTGATGCAGTAGGAAATGGAAAGTATAAATTAGAAAATATGAAACCAAAGAGCTATTTGATTTCAGTTAGCATATACTCACTGACTTAACTGGTAACATTTTGCTGAAAAGATTCTGTTAAATTTAGATAAAAGTTCATTCAAGTAGTTATGTATACATAATAATGGAGGTGAGGATCAAATGGGCAGCTATTGGATAATGTAAAAGTCACTTTATTTAGCTTCTGACTTCTTTATTGCATATTATCTTTTCTAAATCAAATAAATGTTAGTGATTGGCTTTCATTTGCACTTCTGAGCACACTTCAACAAAAGCAAAGTCAAGTCTATATTGCCCAGAAGAAAAAAAAAAAAAAAAAAAAAAAACCCTGAGTGGAAAGTATATTAGAGAAAATGTGACATATTCATTCATTCAGTCAGTCATTGGGGTAGCCAGCCTCCAAGATGGTCTGCAATGATCTCTGCCTCCCAGTATTTCCACCCTTGCATAATTCCTCCTGTTGCGTGTGAATTGCACTTTATAACTCACTTCTAATGAGTAGAACGAGGCAGAAATGATGGTGTGTGACTTGGAGATTAGGTCATAGAAAGCAGCGTGGCATTGCATTTTCTCTGCCTCTCTTTTCCTCTCTCTCCCTCTCTCATGTCTCTCACTCCGGGAGCATTTGTGATCTGCCCTACATACAGGGAGGCCCACATGGCAAGAAACTGAGGCTTCCTCCCAACAGGCATGTGAATGAGCTTAGAAGGTCTTCTAGCTCAGTCAAGCTGTCAATGACCATGTCCCCAACTAGACTATGAACCGGATGTACTGGGTTAAGCCGTGCTCAGATTCCTGACCCTCTTAAACTGTGTGAGATAATAAATGTTTGCTGCTTTAAGTCAGCCAACACATCTGAGAACATCGTGTGGAATTTATTGAGTGTTGAGCACTGTGAGGATAGGGAGAGAAAACATGATTCCTGCCCTTAAGGAATTCACAGTGGAAAACAACACATAGGCACCAAGACCTACTGTAAGAGGAACAGGAAGAGGATTGAGGGAACAGTAGAGGCTTCATGGCAGAGGTGACAATTGAGTTGGGATTTGAAGGGGGAGCATGTTTGCATATGTAAAGAGGTTGAGGACATCTTGCATAAACTGCCCTATCTACTTTGTGATGATCTTGACAAAATTGCAGAAATGAAATAGTTGAAAAATTAAGTTAATAATAATTATAGCAGCAATAGTAAAGTGTGTTTGTTTTATGGTTTCAATAGTATTTCCATTGCTGTAATTCATTTGATCTGCATAAAAACCAAGTGAGGTGAGCAGAGCCGTCATTATTATGCCCATTTTGTCAATAGGGAAGCTGAGTCTCTGAGGAACTGAGTGCCATGTCCAGGGTCAAACAGGCAACAAGTGGCTGAGATAATGCATCAGTTTTGTGAAACAAGTACAAAGTATAAGTCAATTTCTACACTGAAATGACCTCAGTTAATAAAAACAGTGCTGGAAGCGGTCAGAAGGAAGGGAAATAGCTTCTGTCAAAGTTTTGGAAAAAAACATTATGGTGTGAATGGTGTTTTTGTCAGAAAGGCTGGGTGCTGTCTCCCAAGAGACTTCTCAGGGGGGTGATTTTCCTGATGTCAGAAGTCAGGTTTGCAGCTTTGTGAGCACATAAGTAGGTCTCTCTCTACAGAGAATACTTGTATTAGCAAAGTGCACATGAAGTTAAAAGGTCTTCTTTGGCTTGAAGATGGGCTGGGGAGACCAAGGCACTCTTTCCTATGTTTAAAGATCACCTTGCCAGGAGTAGCAGTCCCCTGGCCAAAATTCACTAGTCCCCCCACATAAATTTACTTCTATGAGCCCTGTATTGGTTTCCTAGGGCTGCTGTAACAAAATACCTAAAACTGGGTGGCTTAAAACAGCAGACATTTATTCTCTCACAGTTCTGGAAGTAGGAAGTCTGAAGTCAAGGTGTCGGCAGGGTCATGTTCCTTCTAAAGCCTCTAGGGAAGAACCTTTCCTTGCCTCTCCTGGATCCTGGTGACTCTTGGCAATCTTTGGCTTACAGCTGTATCACTCCAGTCTCTGACTCAATCTCAGCCTTTTCCCTCTGTGTGTGTCCTCTTGTCTTTGTATAAGGACATCAGTCATTGGCTTTAAGGCCCACCCTAATCCAGTATGACCTAATCTTAATTTGATTACACCTTGCAAAAAGCCTACTTACAAATAAGATCACATTCACACATACTGGAGGATTTGAGCAAATCATTTTGGAGAACACAATTTAATTCAGTATATCCTCTTTTCCCATGCTTCCACTATTCATCAACCTCACTTCCTCCTTATCCAGAATAGCTTCTTTCTGCACTCAAGTGTTCTTTTGCACTGAGAGCCTTTCTGCCTCTTTAAGGTGTCCTTGCCTATAACTGACCTGACTTTTTATGTCATTTACTTTAGGGAGTAGGAGAGTAGAAGAGGTTAGAACAGTCTCCCCCTAAATAAATTGTTTTTTATCATTTATGTTTGTTTCCAAATGCCAGATCTTTCCACTATTGCTAAACCCACAGATTGGAAATCCTTGCAATTGTTATTCTAATAAGAACCCACTGTTCATTCTTTGGGAGCTGGGGGCATAAACAATAGTTTGAGAAGCAATGTCAGTGCCTGCAGGAGCTTGGGAGGACAGCGTTAGCCCCTACCTCAATCCATCAAAACTAAAAACAGTAATCATATTCTTTGACAGGGTAATGCTGTTTTATTTTTCAACATTATGTCAAATCTGAACAAAAGTATCTTTTCTAAGTATTTTACTTTTTCTGTACTATGTAAGGTACTGCAAGTAAAACTTCAAGGGAAGCTTCCCAGTTTTCCCTTATAATCAGACTGGCATCTCCTAAACCCCTGACATATAGAAGTTCTGGAACACCTTCTGTTGTTAAATCACTGCATTCTGAGCTGATTTACAGCTACCTTTTAGAGGCTATTTTCATGTACCACATTTCTAGATTTGAGGTGGGAGGGGTACCTATAATTATACCATATACATTTTTAAGTGAGGAAATCAGACATTAGCAAGTGTAAAATAATGAAATTAAAAAATCAGAGTCCAGAAATGATAAGCATGGTTGAAGCAAAATAGCAATCATTAGGAAAAACATGTGCTCTTTTAGAAAGAGCTTCTCTGGTCTAGAAGCCAAAATATTTTTGTTACTTTCATTAGTTGTGACATTGTACAATCACACGCCCTTTTGCCTCAACCTGCTTCTAGGAGGTTTTTTTTTGTCTTTTTCCGTGTCCGGCAACGGATCGCAACCCTCAGTGTTGCCCCCGGACCGGACCGGGGACCGGCAACGGGATCGCAACCCTTGGTGTTGCTCCCGCGCCTCGCTCAGCCAGTGAGCGGGAACCGGTCTGTATGTGGGATCCGAACCCTCGGGCGGGAGCGCCGCCGCGCTTCCCAAGCGGCGCACTATCCAGTGCGCCACTGGGCCAGCCCTCTAGGAGGTTTTTTACCTAGGAGGCAACTCAAAATGACTCCGTAGTATTGGATTAGGGTCAGGGATGCTAGGGACTTTTGATTAGTTTAATGTAAAGGTAGATTCAGAAATAACTATACATATGTGTGTATGCACGGATTCTTACACACCCATATATGTCCTAGCTCTGTCCATTGAAAGAGACTAGAAGCAGCAATGTACCAGTAGCAATAAGCACATCTGGTGCCTCAATCTTTTTTTCTAAATACTATTCTCCAATAAAAGGAACCACGGCTCCCTGGAGAAACAGCTGACTCTAAGGCTGGAACAGGGGAAGTAAAGGTTAAGGCATGAGTATCTAGTAGTCTCAGAAAGCAGGGATTGCTCAAAAAACAAAAGGATGTCAGAGGCACTGGAGACAACAGGCTTCCAGCTGTCAGAGATGGAACAAATTTTAGCAAAAAAATAAATAGTGTTGTATTGGATTACAGCCCACAGTATAAAATAAATATATATGAGTACATACTGATATAAACAAACATTTGAATAATAAATAAATGGGGGAGAAGGCATACATCTTTCTCATAGAAGTGTTCCAAATAATGTCAAGTGTGGGCTGGACTTAGTGATTCACATCTAAACAATAGAGTGTGGAAAGGGTAAAAAACAGTAAATTTACAGTGAAAGCACCTGGGCACCATTAGGTCAATCAAATGATCTAGGTTAACATAACCAGTAAGAAGTCACATGAATGGCGTGTCCCCCCAATGTGATGTGCTGGAGAGGACACTTTGCCTCCATTGTATTCTTCCCAAGAACATGTACCTACAGTCTAAGCATGAGAAAAAATCAGACAGATCCAAACTGAAGGACATTTTACAAAATACCTGACCAGCACTTCTCAAAACTCTCAAGATGATGCAAAAGAAAAAAACTGAGAAACTGTCACAACCAGTGGAGACTGAGACATGATGACTGAATGTGATGTGTCATCCTTGACTGGATCCTGAGGTGGAAAAGTGACTAAAAATTGGCAAAATTCAAATAAAATGTGGAGTTTAGTTAGAAGTAAAAAAACATATTTTTGAAGAAAAGCATTGGGTCAAACGACTCAGTCCCTTCCAGATATAGCATTCCTTAATGTTCTGTAACTGAGGTTAACTAAGTCAGTGTCTTAAAGGAGGTGTTAAACCTATGGACTCAGTGCTATTTTTTCTAATGTTTTCTACTTTTAAAATTCCTCTTTCTACATGTTTTCTGTACATTCCTACAAAGACAGGGAGTTGCAGTGGACTTTGCTGCAGATAAAGAGACCCTAGACTCCAGGAGGCCAGTTATGATGAGAAAAAGAGAGCTGAGTAAGGGGTAGTGCTGAGCTGAGCATCTCAGGCAATCATGTTTAGTCCTATCTGCCTATTGTTGGGTGAATGTGGTGAATCCCATTTCTATGCTTCAATTTCTTTATCGGTAAATTGAAGAATTAGACTGGAAATTATCTAAGGTTCCAGTTGCAACATTGAAATTCTACTGGATCTCCATATGCACAGGTATAGAAGACTGGAGAATAGAGGATATACTAGGATACTTCAAAAGCTCATGGAAAATAGAATTAGAAAATAATACAAATCTGTCCATGAATTTTTTGAAGCACCCTCAGTAATTTTTAGGGCAGGTAAACGGAGCTCTTTTGCACACCACAGTGACACCTTCTGGAGGGATCAAGGGTGATCTCCCTGGGTTGGGTAGCTTGGAAAATCGGATTTTGTGGGAGAGGAAACCATTTAGACTCAGTTTGGATATCAGCTCTAAACTTAGATAAGGCAGGTTGAAAGGAATGAATTTTGTAGGTCTCTTTCTTGCTTCTCCTATTTTCAGGCATTACCTTGCATAGTTCTGACACTACCATAATTAATTATGACATCTTAAGCAATTTATTTAACCTGCATGGGCCTCAATTTCTTCAGTTATATAATGGAGATTAAAAATAACTACATTACATTGCTTTATGAGAATGAATTGAGCACATACAATTCCAACGCTGCAAATCTTTATTTGGGTGGACAATGTTTAGACTTTTCTAGCCTCCTGATACTCAAGTATTAAATGACTGTAGTCCCTTCGTGTTAAAGGCCAGATCCATACTGGTAGCATGCCCATTACCACAAATTGCAATTGTATTCCACGTCGCCCACACAATTATCCCCAGCCTCCCTCCTCCTCCCCCTTCCTCGCCCCACTCCACTTTGTATCCCAAGGTATGTTCTCTCCCTCTGCAAGTCCAATGTACCACTGTGGTCTTTCTTTCCTTCCTTCTTTCTCTCTTAGCTCCCACTTATGAGTGAGCACATGCTGTATTTATCCCTCTGTGCTTTGCTTATTTCACTCAACATAAGTTTCTCCAAGCTCATCCATGTTGTTGCGAATGGGATAATTTCACAAAGAACAGAATATTCTGACAGATCATGTCTTTGAAAAATCCTGGATTATGTCAACAGGATAGGTTTACTTTTTCCTAATATGAACTTAAAAACTTTTGGAGATAGTTTTAAAGTAGTAGTTTGCTTAACTTGATTTATGGTTACGTTCATAAATCAACAATGCATAAATCACTGGGAGATTTTTCTCCTGGGGGTACCAAAGCAGCAGGGAAAAAACATAGTTGTGGCACTATCTGGCAGTCAATGGGAGTCTTAGTGGAAGATTGATAACTTGAGAATATTTTGAACATGTGTGGATCTGTGTTAAATAGGTTTTCAAGAAAAGTTCTTCTCCAGCCAAGGCTTTGCATTGGCACATGTTCTTATTTTATTGTAAATTAGATTTTCAATTTCAAGCTGCTCAGTTCTTCCCTCTATACATCTGCCCTCCTGTTTGTGGCCATGGGAAGGAACTGAACAGCGTCAAGGCACCCCTGAGACCCAGACTTCTGGCAGAACAACAGGTCCCAGGAAGGCTCTGGCCCCATTTACACATTAAACTATATATATATTAAATATTTATTTAATATGTACTTACGCATAAAATATATAAATATAAAATTTATTTATATGTAAATACATATAAATAAACATTATATATGCATATTTCATAAGGGATTGAAAGATGGGATTTTTCTATCCAGAACTATGGAGTCAGAAAGTATTTTCTGGAAACACATGTCTGTATCTGCCTCTTAATGTAATATTGGGTTTTACGTACTCTATTTTAATATTTTGAAGTCTTTATCTACTTTTTCATGTGATATCACTGGGTTTTTGACACTTAGCAGGCATTATTATTGAGCTCTCACAGAGGAGGAAACTGAGGCAAAGAGAAGTATTATTTGTTCAAGTTAGTAGCAGAGATAAGGGCCTTCTAGAATCCTTCAGTCCTGTTGTAGATAATCCATCCCTTACCTACAGAATGACCATGTCATTGTCAGATGGAAATCCATTATTATTGAGATAGTCCTATAAATATTGTTGGATAACATAGTAACCTTCCTGGTTCTGTGTGTGTGTGTGTGTGTGTGTGTGTGTATCTTTGTATCTGTCACCTAGTTAGAAGTTCCTAAGTTTAAAAATTGGCATTTAAATGTTCTTGATGATAAGGATCTTAAGAAAATATTTTAAATATTTCTAAGTAGAAATATTCCGACTTTACCAATATTTTTACTAAGATCAAAATACTATAGGATAGAATAATAGAGAACCTCTATTCTATCTATAAAATAAAACCCAAATTCCTTGGACTTCCAAGACTCTTCCCGAGCTCGGACGAACTGCCTTTTTAACGTTATCTTATCTCCTATCCCCATGGGGTAACTTTCAACCTGACAGTGCAGCAGATTCCTGGCCCCGTCCCAGACTTACAGAATTAGAAAGTAATATAATCTAAATTTTCAATCAATTCTCCAAGTATTTCTGATGCAACTAGCTGATGAGTTGGCATTTGTGGATTCTGCCAGTCCTATGTGATTTGTTTTATGTCCTCATAATTTGATGCTATCATTGTGCCTGATCTTATCTCCCAAAACACTACTTTTTATTTCAAGACTCAGGTCAGACATCCTGTCATTCATGAAGCTTTGGCTGGTTTTTTCCACTGCAATTAATTCTTTGTACTTCACCCTTTTAGAACACATTTATGGGCTGCTTTTTATCTCTAAGTGCTTATTGGTGTGTCCTCTCAAGAAAGAAGATGTAGACTCAGTCCTTAACGTCATACCAGGCACATAGTTCTCAGTAAGAGTTTGCAGACTGTTGAATCTAATTGTATGGGTCACTTCGGGATGCAGAGACTGATGCTCTTTTATTCTGGAAATGCAATAAGACTGCTAGGTCTTTCTGTTTCCCCTTGGTCCCAGAGTTTGGGATTAACTCTTGTGGATTCCACTTAAGTCTGTCAGTCACCTACAGATACCCTACTGAGCTTGAGCCCTGACAACCTAGTTTTTGGCTGAAGCAAAGAAGTAGAGGCAGAGGAAGAGCTTATACTAATTAAGGAATTCCTCAGGCAGTTCCTTGTCTAAATAAACAGTGGAACAGAAAGGCTTCAAGGTCCTGCATGATTCTACTTTTTGGTCCTTTATTAGACATATGTGTATAACTTTAAGAGTGTTTTATACTCTGAAGATCATATAGATTAAATTCTGACAATTATTTAAATCATGTGTGTGAATATACTTTAGTATGTGCATTTATCATAAAATAGCATTTTTTTGTTTGTTTGAAGTTTTCATCCAAAAGTGTCTTCAAGCTGCCACCAATAATTTAATTAAACGTTCAGAATAAGGATTTTGAGTATCAGGTTTAAAGATATTTAGATGTAAGTGCATTATTAAACAGATAAATTGCAAATGCCATACTTCTAAACATAAAATATAATCGTTGATCCAAGAGATTCCATTGAAGAACAGCTGTTTAAGCCTTCTGGAAGACATTTTTGGAAGTATGATTGAGAATCTATTTTGGATTTAACAGGCATCTTCTTATATTTTTCTAAATTTTTCTTCATTATCATTAAAGGGTATCATCTGCTCTTGGTTTCTTATTTTAATTTGAATTCACACTCTTACAGTAAGTTCACCTTTCTTACTCAGTTCTGTGAAGGTGAATCTAATTTTGGAATAAATGAAGAAATCAAGGTATAGGCACCTTTCATCCTGTGTTTTGCCACTTCTGCTACCACAAAAAAAATGATTCCTTTAATCCAATAAAATTCTTTAGGGAGTAATAAAAAAATTCAAAATTGAGGGCTAAGATCAACTGAGAGGTAGGAGGTATACCTGAGCAATATCAAGTTATAAATGGCTTTGAATATGCTAAAATACTCTCAGTGTTCAAAAAGACCCAGCCTTTTTACTTATTCCAGAAATGCTGAGTTTCTTGGAAATTGTTTGCTGTGATTCTCTTTCCTCCTTTAACTTTGGAAAGAATATCAATTTATTTCTGCCCCATTAAATAATTTATCTGCTTCAGAGCTGACCCATTGTAAGAAATAATACCTAATTGCTTTCAGGAAGGGGGAAGTAATGATATTTTTCTCTCTTCTCCCCCACTCCCACCCCAGTTTATTGTGAGTCCTTCTTTATTTCCCCCTGGTTTATTGTGAGTCCCGGTTCTCTCTGGGTACGTTGACTATCAGATGATGGTCTGCAGAGTTGCTTCTTTTATCCAGCCCGTCAGACACTCCTGCTCTCCTTGTTCTACGGTGCTCCCCACAGTGCTTGAAAATACAGAATATCAACAACACGAGAGGTGAGAGTCTTAACAAGGGGCATTTCCAGGGCATAGGAAATATAGTAACATAACCATCCTTAGGATGGAACCAAATCATGTGGAGTTAGTTACATGAGCTTGGATAAATGAAAAAGTAAAGGCGCATGGATAAATGAATAAATAAATGAATGATCATGTGTGCTCCCAAAGATTAACTTTAAAAGAAAAATTAATTCACAGAACTGTGAGTAAAATCATTCACATATGTATAGGATCAGGAAATAACAGTTCCAAAACTTGGTGAGGAAGAAAGGGTGTGAGATTTATAGACTGACTTTACACCTGTGAGCCTCAGAGATCTTATAGCACAAGCTGACTGTCCATCCTCTGAAACTATGTCCTTCAAACTACTTGCACAGCCGTGAGGCCAGGGATGGCCTCATGCTGGGGGATCATATTTGGATATCTCAAGTGGCCATGGATATCCCCATGCAAGGGAGTGTTCAGTAACTTTCTCTGAGACAACAGAGTAAGACTGTATCTGGATCATCCCCTCTCCCACCTGAGGTTTGACTGTGATGGCAGCAATGATGACAAATCAGATGGTATCACTATAATTATCCAAGTGACTTTAGCAGGAAATCTTTAAAATCACTGTTACTCATTTCAGATGTTTTTGATCATTCATGAATCTGCTCATCAGAATGTGAGTGACTCAGGGGAAATGACAAATGAAATGGAGCCTTTTTGTTGGTGAGTTCCCCAAACCCTGTGACCAGACTCAATGTCTGTGGCAAGGATATTTGCATTTGGTGGTGTCCGAGGGATAAGAAAGGTAGGCATCATGAGGTTTAAGGCACTAGAAAAGGTCAAATGTTTCAGACTTTTGCTATTTTGTATCATGGTTCTCTTAGGGGTTCGGATATTTTTTCCCCTCTGAATTGGATGTCAACAAACATGAACGGTAATCCCATATCCCTTATCCTGTCTTTTTTGGTTTTTCTTGCCAACAGTTTTTTTTTTTCCTTTTTGTCTTTTTTCGTGTCCAGCAATAGATCGCAACCCTCAGTGTCGCGCCCGTACCGGACCGGGACCGGCAACGGGATCGCAACCCTCGGTGCTGCGCCCGCACCTCGCTCAGCCAGTGAGCGGGAACCAGTCTGTATGTGGGATCCAAACCCTTGGCGGGAGCGCCGCCAGGCTCCCAAGCGGCGCACTGTAGCAGTGCACCACTGGCCGGCCCCCAACAGTTTTATTGAGATATAATTCACATACCATGGAATTCACCCATTTAATATGCACAGTTCAATGTTTTTAGTATATTCACAGTCGTGTTCATTCTGTCCACTGAAGTGTCTGTATCACTTCATATAAATCTGAGTCAGAGTTTGTTCATGTGTAAATTAAGAGTATTCTTCAATATTCCTTTTAGTGATCTGCTTATGTAAAAAGAATACACAACATCAAATATAATGAATGTTTTATAAGTTACCATTTAGGAAAATATCTGCCTTTCTCTTTCTCTCTCTCTCTTTCTCTCCCCCTCCCTCTTACACACACACACACACACACACACACACGCATGCACGCACGCACACACACACACACACATGCACACACACACATACACAGGTAAACACATAGATACAAACACAGACACACACAGAATATACTTTCCTACATGATCTCCAATTTCACCTGTCATTCTGCATTCTGTTTAAGTCTCATCTTCTTTACTTTCTACCTGAAGTTTTCTCCCACAGGCCCCTTCTCATGAATGTCTACTATATTTTTTCTATCATGTACAAAGATTGTCTTATAGATGAGGGCTATCTAATATAGTTTTATAGGTATATTTTGTCTCTGAGCAAGAGTATACTTACTTCTTTCTATCCCACACATCAATTGCTGCTTGCACTCTGAATATTTGTTGAGTCTCTTATACACAATTACCCTGAAATATATTTGGTATCTTAGACAAGATCTTCCTGTACCAACCACAAGAGTCGGCTTATGAGGCTCAAATATTGTGAAAATGAAAGCACTCTGGGAATTGCCAGGGCAGAGAGTAATTCTTGTGATAGCACCTGTGTACCTTAAAGTGTAGGCACCTCTGCCCCAAGTAGCTCGTGATATTGATTGACCGGCATTGCAAGAACACAGTTACATACTGCTCTCCAAAGGGATTCAATGATTAAACCTGGACAAAGCTCTGTATAACAAACATATTGTCATGGTAAATTTCATTGGCCTTGGTGGATTGCATCTATGATAGCCTCTGATCAGTGACTAATAGTGTTTGGGAGATTTTCTAGTTAAGCAACATATGGTGACTTCTGATAAGGACTTATCTAATATAATAGATGGCAGAAATCCATTTCCAATACAATTGGGTACATCTATATTGTATTAAAAAACCTTTCCAAGAGTTTTTTTTACCTTGACTTTGCTAATATAGTTAGGAATTTCTTTTTTCTTTTCTATTGAACAAGGTATAGTGATTCTTATTGATATCCCAACTACAGCAGTCTTGGTATTTGAAATGTTTACCTATTCTGAAAGATAGCAATA
Source organism: Galeopterus variegatus (assembly GCF_000696425.1). Lineage (NCBI taxonomy): Eukaryota > Metazoa > Chordata > Mammalia > Dermoptera > Cynocephalidae > Galeopterus > Galeopterus variegatus. The sequence goes on from NW_007731495.1 coordinate 101,127, forward strand.
ACCTCTCAGAAAATGGTTATGTTCTCTTTAACTGAGCTAAAAGGCCATAGCTTGGAGCTTCTTTCCCTGTGGGCTCATGGGACAACTATCAGCATGCAGAAAAACACACATAAGCAGTGGGAGTGTCCTTCCTCCCTGCCCATAGACAATATAATAAAAATTGAGATGCTCTAGTAAACTATGGTAATATGAAGTGTGATAACAAGCATATTCTCCCCTTCACATCAAGTCGTATGTTTTTTCTTAGGAAAGAGGGAAAGAGGCGGATTTTCATAAAACATTTCTGAGACTTGTGACTTTTAGGCCTCTTAATTTACACGTGATGAAACAGGGGCCATCTGAATGGCTGTGAATCCTGCTCCTCTTCCCCGTCTACCACGAGGCACAGATTGATGGCTTCCTCTCTGTTGTATTGGACCGTTATCATCTCTTCCCATTTCCAATCTTTCCAGCCCAATGCTTGCTCCTTCATTCTTCCATGCCCCTGCCATGTTGTCATATCCCCCACCCCTACTTGTTACAGCTGTCCACTGACCTCCTCTACCCTCTCTTGAATCCACTGAGCATTTGCAGTGCAGCCCATGCTCACCGTATCATCCCGACTCCTACCTTCATCAGGAGCCATCCACGAGCTAGCCTCGTGATCGGGTTCCTCCAAATTTGTGAGTCCAACAAGTGTTCTTAACCACCCTTACGTATGGTCCCTGAACATTCCAGTTCTTCTTGGGTCAATCCTGTTTGTGCCTATTGTCATGACATGGTTATTAACAGCACCTATTTTTATTCACAACCGTGGTATTTTGTTCTGCATGTTTCTGCTTATTGACCTTCTTACCACTTCTAAGCAAGCACTAGATTCCCTCCATTTAAAAAAAAAAATTGGTATAACTTTTTCCCGTGCAGACTAGACCTGCTATGGCCCACTTAGGCCCCTTTCTTGCCCCCATCTTAAAATTCTTGCTCTTTTGGTCTTGTGTGGTGTTCTCACTGCAAATTGGCATCCTTCAGGCAAATCAATGATCTGCCTTCTAGGGTCTTTATCCTGCCTTCAGAGATACTCAGATGTTTATCTGTATTTTTGGTACTATAAGTTCATGGTCTCCACTTTTCCTCAGTATATTAGACCATGTATTCATATGACATTGGTCATTTTCTGCTCCCATTTCCCATAGCAGCTGTTGTAAAATTTCAAATTAGCTCTCTGTTTGTTTTGTACTGAAAATTGAGGTCCTCAGTGGTAAGCTGTGTCACCTACCTATCTCCATACAGAGACACTTGTATACATTATCACCCGCCTTTACTACCTTTTCTTCAGGATCATAGGAAGAGTTTTATTTTTTTCTCTCTAATTTAAGGCTAATCACTCTCACTATGATCATTTCTTTTCTGCAAACTTCCATTAATTATTCTAATTTTTCTTAATCTTCTGAATTTCTAATATCCCATTCTCTACAGGCTCCTTCCCCACAGATGTCACATATGTCACTCCCACTTGTAACAAAACAAAAGCCTCTCTTGGCACCAGCCTCTCTTTTATTTACTGCCTCCTCTCCAATCTCTTCTTTCCCTCTGAGACAAAAGTCTGCTCTTCCTCATCCCCTATATTTTGGTTCCTCCATCATCACATTGAGCTTATTCTGGCAAAAACTACTAATGACTTTCCAATTGTCAAATCTGATGTTCTCTTCACAGATCTCAACTTATAGTCTGTCTTTAGGACATTTGACACCATTATCCATTTTGTTTTTATTTCCAATATAGAAATTACCTTGATCGTGTTTTGATGCCTTCATTCTTGAAGCTCTACACAAAGTTATCGAGGCAAAGCCAGTTTTGAACATCACGGAGGATAAGTAAATGCTAGGAGGCTGGAGCGTGGCTGATGAGAATGCGTGTGGAAATGGGGGCTGGATATTGTGGGTTTCAGCATCTTGATTTCACCCTGATTCCTCTAACATCATTTTATCATGTAAGGTCAATATATTACCTAAAATTATTGTGAAGACTTCTTTTTGGGAAATGTGCTCAGGTTCCATGACTGTTGCCTTAAAACTACAAGGAAACAAAGTCAAATGGAAAAACTAATACATAAAAGAATGGACAAACAAAGTTATCTCTGTTTCCTGTGCTCAGATTGTGGGCAGAGATGAAAAGTTGCTGCACAGTGTCCAGGTCTCTGTGACTGGACCCGGGGAATCTAATTACTTCTCCCATTTTCCACTTCCCAGTGTAAACCTGGAATCGAGGAGCTGTATATGGAATGGTTAGACATATTTTTATGCGGGGTATAATACTAAGTACTTGTATATCATCAGTTAACTATCTTATCATTTAAGGGCCCCTTTAATCCTAGCATACTATGATTCTGTAAAAGTAGGTCTAAAGCAGTTCAGAGGAGTGAAAGAGCTTTATAAATGTAATAAGATATCATTATGAATCTCTTTCAATGGACACATAAAACTCTCAACAATTGTATGTGATAAAATTCAAATGTAATAATTAAGTTGTCATCAAACACTGAAGGAAATATTTTGTTTTTACACACAGCTTGTTATTTGCTGTGTGCCCTTACAATATGGGTAACCTATTTGTTAAAAAAAATAAAAAGATGATGACAACTAGTAATTTGTTTATTTACAAACTGGGGTCCTGACTTAATAAATAAGCAGTTGAGACTTTCAAAAGCAATCCCAGTAATTTTTCTACAAATAGTAATTCCTAAAGAAGATGATATAGAGACTGTTTCCAACTGTATTTGCCATTTACGAGAGATGTCCTCCTCATACCCTGAAAGTTCAAAGTTTGTTAAGTAAAGATGGTGGTTCAAGCCTTCCATTTAAGAGCATGATCTTTGTTTGAGGCACTGTGGTGCTGAAGACCACACTGCAAACTAAATCAATGGCATGCCCTCTTGATACACAAATAAGGCACCAGCTATCAGCCACCAAGTCAGGACTGCAGTGTATTAAATAGGCTGGCCTCGTCTTCTTCTTTTGTCTCACACTGCAAGTTCCCTCTTATTCTGTGATTCAGAATGTCCCAGTGGACATGGATTCTTGGTTTTACTCAGGCCTTTTTACCTTTGTATTTGTTGGTGTGGGAGACTTTTAGGATTTACTTTCAATCTTCTCACTTAGCCTCCCTCATGCCCTTTCTTTGAGCTGGAGGATATGTGGCAACCTGGTCATTTATATTCTCGCCCTAATTTATGACTGATCATGCCTCTGGTACCCACCATGCATCTTAATATGGAGCTTTGGGGCACTTGGTTCCCAATTGATGAAATTATCTTGGGCATTGTGTCCACAGCTGTGTCTCTGGCATTATCTCTGAGGATCCCCTTAAGAAATTATGCTATGAAGAGTATGATTTATAAAGTAACAAGGCTGGTTTCCACACACCATATGTAAAGCCTCTTCTCACTGCTTTCTAATCACATTGTATGTCTGTCCCTCTCTTAAGGATTGTGGTGGATGGTTAACATTAATTGCTTAGATGAAGATAACTATCCTAATATCAGTTTTGATCCCTGTAAACTCCTGGGTTGTTTGTTTGTTTGTTTGTTTGTTTGTTTTTGTTTTTTATTAAAGGTGGCAGAAACCTCAAAATAGATTTCTGGAAAACTGAACGAAGAAGGCTTGATTGAGCAACGTTGGGAGTTCTGATGCTTCTTGAATATGGTATTTAAGATTTTGCATTTGAAAGGAAGCCAACATGGGTGGAAATATACATTGATGCTTCTGTGAAACTCCTTGCTACTATACTTTTTTTCCATAACCAACATAGCAGTCCGTTTCATGCACATCCTGGTAGTGTTCACACAAAAGGTTGGGGTTTCTGTCGATTGTTTCTGTCAATTGTTTGCATGTGGATAATTGGTCTGAAAAAGAAAAATGGTACCTGGAGGAAGCACAGGGATTCTCTGGAATATTTCCAGTGGAAAGGGCACTAGAATGGGGATCTGAAAACACAGATCTTAGTCCGGTTTTTATTATTTTAAGCTGAAGGTCCTGCTTAAGCCACAACCTGGTACATGGAAGGTACTCAAAAAATTTTTGTTGAATGATAAATAAATTATAATTAATTTACTATAGATCTGTCATAGGATTTAATATTGAGATTTTGAAGTTTAATCTTTACGTCCTTACCAGACATTCTATTGTTTTATGTCCAAATGCATCATGATAACAAAGAACCAAGGACAAGGGGGCAACCTACGGCAAGGAATGATGCCCCTTTAGCTGACTGCTAGATTTTAGGGTGCTGGAAACATTACAGAAACATCTTAATTAGGCCACAATGGATCTCAGCAGCTAATGAGCCTCTGTGTCACTTAGAAATGTGTAGAGGTTGACATCTAAACAGCAACAATAAAAGTCCAACGTGGAAATAATTGCATCTCCAACAAAAAACAAAAAAAAAAAAAGAAAAAAGAAACCTCGCTGGAACTTTGAACTCTAAAAGGAAAGGTAAGAGTCAAGGAGTCCAGCCATTCAGAGGATCCTGAGCTGGTCCCAGTAATACTTAGAAAACAGCCTTGGGTTGACCATTGTTCTCTAGTTTTCCTCACAAGAGGCATCCCACGGACCAAGGTTTGGAAATTACATTTGTGATGAAAACCTAGGGCAAGATATTAATATTTTAAGATTTTGTGAAATATTTTGCAAGTGCAATGAGGTTTCTGTTATTTCTTGGTAGCTATTTGTGAACATTGTTTCCTTTGACATTTTATGTTTCTGGGAGGCTATTTCTGAATCTGTTCATTTGTTTTCTCCTGTCTCCAAGTTCTAGTCTAATCTGTACCTGAACACAGGGCATTTGTTACCAAGAACAGTTCAGGATGCTGCCAGTTCAGTTCCCATTGACTTAAAATGCTTTGCACTTTTGTACATCTATATATTTGTTTGCTAGTCTATTCTCCACCCACAACCACCAAGTATCTTGCCAGGTATTATGCCATGCGATGGAGAGGGAGAAAAGAAAATGGATAGACACTGCCCTTAAGGTGGTCACAGTCTAATACTTTACCCACAGTAAACAAACACTAAAACATGGTAAGAAAAGTGGTGGAATAAGACAAAGTATCTTGAGCACACACGTCCTTTCTGAGTTTAGAGTAATGAGAAATGATCAGAGGAGGTCTCAGGTAAAGGGAATGTCTAATCTGAGATAAACAGAGATGTAAATAGTAGACTTGTGGTTGCCAGAGGCTGTCAGGTGTAAGAGGGAGGGAAGGATGGGGAGAGGTTGGTCAATGTGTGCAAAGTTACAGGTAGGATGAATTGGCTCCAGTGTTCGTAGGAAGAGAAGATTTTGAGAATTCTGCCAATTACACATATTGAAAGGTCACACTACAGCCCATAAATATGTACAATTATTATGGGAAAATAAAATTAAGTAAAATAAATTGCAAAAAAAAAAATTAGGAGAGTTAACTAGTGGAGAAATAATGTGCAGGGAGTGGGGCACTGGGAGAGTGAAGGCTCTGGGCCACACGAACCACATGTACAAAGGCACCAAAGGGGGAAAGCCAGACCCTTCAGTAAACTGTATATGGGAGTGGTCAGAATTTATTTTACTGTGAGACAGGAGAGGAGCAACAAAAATAAGGAGAGAAATAAATGATTTTACAATACTCATTAACTGTCCTCCATTTCTACTCTATTTAATTTTAAATATATTGTCTATGTAATTTATTATTATTATTGCTACATATGTGCTTAATAGCCACTGCTTGGATAGAGAAGAGCCCTGCATTTTGATGCTAGGTTTGACAGCTTCTGGATGAGTAATACTAAGTGAGATATGTGATACCTGGGCTTCTTTTTCACCTTACCTCCCTAAGTTACTTTTAAATTGGCAAAAAAATCTCTCATACCCTTTCTCATGTAAACTTTTTGTGGATTCAAGATATTTGGAAAGCCCTGTGCCACCATTATGGAAAAGTTAGACATTCCTCAAAAAAATAAATAAATAAATAAATAAAACTACCATATGATTCAGCAATCCCACTTCTGTGTATATACCCAAAGGAAGTGAAATCAGTATATTGAAGGGATAGCTTCACTCCCATGTTCATTGTAGAATTATTCACAATAGCCAAGATAAGGAGACAGCCTAAGTGTTCATCAGCAGATGACTGGATAAAGAAAATGTGGTATATACACACAATAGAATGCTATTCAGCTTTTATAAAGAAGTAAATCCTGTCACTTGTGACAACATGGATGAATTTGGAGGATTTTACATTAAGTAAAACAAGCCAGGCTTAGAAAGACACATACTGCATGATCTTATATATGTGGAATCTAGAAAAAGACAAATTCATAGAAGCAGAGATTAGAATAGTGTTTACCAGGGGCTGAGGACATGGGGGAGGATTGGGGAAATATTGGCCAAAGGATACAAAATTTCAGTTAGACAAGAGGAATAAATTCAAGAGATGTATTGTACCTCATGATGACTATAGTTAATAAAAAGGTGTTTATGCTTGAAAATTGCTAAGAGGGTAGATTTTCAGTGTTTTCACCACAAAAAAAATAAGTAAGTGAGGTAAAGGGTATGTTAATTAGCTTGATTTAGCCATTCCACAATGTATACATATGTCAAAATATCGTGTTATACACCATAAATATATACAGCTTTTTGTCAGTATTTTTTTAATGTAGGAAAATATTTTTTTAAAAAAGAGATTTGGAAAACCCTAACCCAAAACTGGAACCCTGCTAGACGGGACCATAGCCAGTAGCAGACACCAAAGACCAAAGATGTCAAAGCTCATTAGTATAGATATCCTGCAGATGTCAGCAAGGAGAACATGTCAATAAGGAGATGCTTAGAAGTCTCCTCTGAAATGTTCTGAATCTCAGCCATGAGCCACTGTCACTGCATCTGAATCTGTGGATATCTCAGCCATCAGAAGGTCAAGAGTACACTCCTTGGCTCCTGTGGGACCCAATCAGCAATTTTCTAAAACTAAAAATGCTTAAAAGGAAAGAAAAGTAAGAAAGAGAAAGAAAATTTGGTTTGGTGTTTTTAGTATAATACTATATTACAATAAAATTGCAGCAAACTGCAAGTAATCAAGCTCTCATTTAAACTAGAGGAAAAGGGGCCGGCCCGGTGGCGCACTGCTACAGTGCGCTGCTTGGGAGTGTGGCGGTGCTCCCGCCGAGGGTTCGGATCCCACATACAGACCGGTTCCCGCTCATTGGCTGAGTGAAGTGCGGGCGCGACACTGAGGGTTGCGATTCCGTTGCCGGTCCCGGTCCGGTACGGGCACGACACTGAGGGTTGTGATTCATTACCAGACACGAAAAAAGACAAAAAGGAAAAAAATAAAATAAAATAAACTAGAGGAAAAGGATCCAGAATTAAGTGGCCAAGAACCAAAAAAAAGCCTGGGAGGCCTTAGTGGCAAAATCAAAACCTGTGTAGCTTAGTACCCAAAATGATCCCCTTGTCCACGGGCATTTGGACTCTTAGGAAGCCAAGTACTGAATAAGCACACAAAAGTAAGATCCATTTTGTGTCCAGTTTGTTTCTGTTGATCAGCTCTACTCTCTTTCTCTGTCCTCATCCCGACCTTTCCATAGCAAGCCTTGCAAGGTATATTCTTGATGTTAAACATGGTGGAGGCATCTAGACAGTAAGATACCTGTGATTATCTTCACTTTACAGGTGAGAAAACCTATCCTTAGAGAGTTTAAATAACTAGTCCATGATCATTTATCCTGGGAGGATTAAAATACTAGTAAATTGCAGAATCCTGATTTGACATTTTTCAATTCCAAACTCACGTTCTGACACGTCATGCTATTTGTTGTCCAGGCCTGACTGTCTAATTCCCAAATTGCCATCTCGTTAGAAAAAGTTTTAAAAACTAATACTAAAAATTAGAATAGATTAGGATAGTAGAGTAATGTCTGTAAATCTGTAGAGTACAGAAGGGCCAAGAAGCTCAGACCAGGCAGGAGTGAAATCTTCCAGAGCCAAGTGTAAGGAACCTGACCAGTGTGTGGTGGCATGGTGTGCCAGAAACAGTCACACTCATGGTCTCCTTCGATTTAATTCCAGTGGGGAGAATGGCAGGCCATCTTTGATTCCTCCAACACCAGACATTTGTAAAGAATTTATACAATAGGAACTTTACTTGGAAATTTCCTATTAGTTCATCAAATATGTTCCAAAGTTTAATTCTGCCGTTTATTATCCAGAAGAATTTTTATTCAGCAAGATTATTATAAAATGAATTTAAAAGTAGACTTCAAATCCATTTCAAAAAGAGGCAAATTTCGTGAATTTGACTATTTGTAGGAAAGAATCTGTGCAAATGGATAATATATAGAAACATTTTCAATTTAATGAATAAGCAAATTAATAAGATTTTTAATTACAGTGAGATAGGTTTTTTTGTTTGTTTGTTTTGTTTTGCTTTGTTTTGTTTTTACTGTTGGAAAAAGAGAATTAAGAAGAAACAATGCATTTATTCTCTTGAGAATGTGGTGGACTTTTCAGACTCTGCTGGTCAGATTGCGCAATAGCCAGGTTTTTAGAAATCATTTGGCAACTTTTTAAAGGGCTTAAGAATATTTGCTGTCCTCCACCTTAATTCAATACTTCTCTTTGGAAACTATTTCAAGGAAATAATTAGACATGTGGACACAACTATATTTACAAAGATGCTAATTGCAACTGCATTTTTAACAGTAAAAAATTGGAAATAGCCTACATTACCATCCATATGAAAATGGCTGATTAAAGTACACTGTAATCATAGGACAAAATATTATGCAGCTATTAAAATATTGCCAAATAGTTTTATTGTGCATGAGAATATACTCATGGTGTAATGTTAAAGAAAGTGTAAAATCAAAAGCAGAATGTGCAGTGTGAACTTGTGTGTGTGTGTGTGTGTGTGTGAGTGTGTGTGTGTGTAAGAGACTTCCCCCAGAACATAAAGGGAACACACCAAAATGTTAATTGTAGTCTTCCTGGTTGATGAGATTATGATTTTAATTTTCTTCTTTATATTTTCCTGTATTTTCCAAATTTTGTACAATAAGCAAATACTTTTTTTAGCACATAAAAAAAGTGATCAAAGTTATTTAAAAGTATAAATCTCAAATGAAATTTTTGTAAGAGAGGCTACTTTCAATTAACTGATCTTAGAAACAACTTCATTTTATTCTCAGTAACACCCTCCCTGTTCCACCCTTGACACATCCACATGTAGGGTGGAAGGAGGGAAGAGAGGATGTTGGTGGTTGCGAATCTCTGACAGACAAACCATTCTACATATGTAAATTTGACCACTCGTGAATCCTGCACACATCTAGATGGAGTATAACAGTACATTATAAAGTACATTATAAAGTAAAAAAAAATGTACTTTCCTTCCTACTTAATTTATAAATGAGCCTGTTAGGTAGCAATAGTAAGTATATATGTGTAATATATTATTATTATCATGTTGTATCATATTATCGGACTTCTTACTATCATTCACAATCATTTGTAAATTACTTAATTTGATGCTGGCACTATATTTACTAATTTACATGAATTACCTACACAGCCTTTATCATAACCCTATAAGGTATATGTTATCCCATTTACAGATGACAAAAGCGAGCCTATTCCAACCCGGCGTGACTGATCCCAATGCAGATAGTATTCTATGCACATCCTGTACAATAATCCTGAAATTCTAAGTATCCTGAGAATTCCACAACACGTAGAGCTGGAACTAGGGTCAACAATTCATAGAAAGTAAAGTCACACTGAGAAGCTTGATTTTCTGAAACATTCATGCTGGCATTCTTAATTTTCATTGTCCAGCATTACAAGGTGACCAGTGTTGCCTTTCATCCATTTGTCATTTGATATTCTAATTGGTCTACTTTAAACGTGTAACCAAAGTGAGATCTGTGCAGACAGTCTTGTTTAGAGGGCTCAGAGTGTGTGGAGCTGCTGAGCCCGTGAGAGCCCCGATACTGCGTCCCTGCCTCACCTCCCGTCCACCGCAGCACATCCAGTCACTGTTCTGCAGCCTGCCTGGCTCTCATGCCTTACACTTGTCCTCTAAGGGAAACAGAGCTCACTCCATTTCATCTTTTTGACTTTTGAATTAATTTTCCTAATTGGTAGAGAGAGGCCATTTGGGATATAAAACCACTTTAGTTCCTAGCTGGGAAATTCTGAAAGCTCTGTTGATGGAGGGAGTGCCCAGGGACTTGTGGAAGCTGATGCTACATTCTTTCAGCTTATTTCTCCAGGTTGGGTCTTTTCTCACGCACGGCATGTTTTTATCATACTTGGATACTATTTCAGACTAGGATAAGGGGAAAAGGACAACGTCCAACCTCCGCTTATGTGGGCTCACGATGGAGGCTGTGCACAAGACTGGAGGCAAAGCAGTGACCTGTTCAAGACTGAACTTTAATTCTACAAGGGAGAGAGAGCAGAGGAGAGAGAACAAGAAAACCTAAAGCAAAAAGGACAAAGCTTTATGAGACCACTCTGGCCACCTGGCACCACTTGGGGGCTCGGGTGCTTGATGGCCTGTGAATATTTTGACAGTCTGCAGCGTAGGGAAGACATGAGATATGCCCCAGGGCAGCCCCCCATGTACTTGATGGATCTTTTAGTTTCAGCTTCCTGCAGGGAAGTGTTTAATTGTGTAAATGATTGAGATGATCATTTTGATTGTGTTCAGCCCAGAGCTAGGGCGAGGGGGCCCCTCCTTAGACAAGTTTTGAATTTCAGGTTATTTGTCATCTCTTAGCCATTATCAATGGTGCTGTTACTGTCATCATCATTATCATCAGAAGGGAATGTTAAGCCTGTAATTACTCATGGCACTGTGCTAAGTGCAATACAGAAGGCACTTGGTTCTCGCTGGCCAGATGTACCTAATCAAAACACACTCTATGCCAGGGCAGACCAATATTACAAGTTTCATGCAGAAAGGGAGATGAAAACAGTTAGCAGGTCTTAGAAGGATTTATTGCTTGGATTCTGTTTTAAGACTACAAACTATCTTCTGGGACTTACATTCTATTTAAGTACTACCTCTAAGGCCCTAAGAACTTTATATGAATTTTATTTAATCCTTGCAACAGCCTTACATGATAAATGCCGTGATTATTCCCAACCCACTTACCACAGGGCAATGTTGAAGACACACTTCTAGTAAGCAGGAGAGCAAAGATGTTAAAGCAATCTATCTGACCTCAGGGTCCACGGGAGGACAGTAGTTAAAACCTTTTGGAACTGCTGCAAATACACTTTGGGAACAGGCTTTCATTGCATTACATTATTATTTGAAAATTTCAGTGAGCATTGTCTTTAAGTATATAAAACCCAGCTAAGTAGACAAAGCAAGAAAGGGAGCAAGAAAAATGAAAGCAGTTGATTTAGAGTAGTAGAGTTTTTAAAATTAGCTCAGTAACTTTTTAAAAATGTTACAATGTTTTTAAGCAGAAAGGAAAAGCAGCATAAAAGTGGAAGGGCATTATGTCCTGAAGTGGGAGGGAAGTACTATACTGGGAGAAAGAATGACACTATCTGGGGGGTGGGTGGATGAGTGGGTATGTTGAGAGGTCCCCATAATTTGGATAAGTATCTCAGCCATTTGAATTCTGATTATTTATAGGCACACTCATCCCTAATCCTAATGTTGGATTACTGGCTATTATGTTCTGGTTATTCCATTAAAATGATGCAATGATTACAGGTTAATTAAAGATTCTTTCCAAGTTGATTCTATGTGTAGTAATAATTCTATTCTCTCTCCCTCTCTCCTCTCTCTTTCTCTCTCTCCCTCTCAAATACTGTACTTTGAAATTCCATTTACTCAAAAAGAAATGTTATGGAAATGAAAAATGGCATATTTGATCGTCAAAATGAATTTATTAATTTGTTTGTTTAGAGTTTTATTAGTTTGTTTTAGAAGTTCTACGGTTCAAGCTGTTCTGTAAGGAGTAAATATCTTACATACATTGAATTCTCTATTCCATTTAAAATATGATCACTGCATTGAAGAAAGTGTTGAAAGGATCATTGGACTGGCAGTTAGAAGTACTAGATTGTAGCCTAGTTTTGCTTTATCTACAAAAGTCACCTACAATAACATCATTCAACTTTCTGAGATTTATTTATTTCTAATGATTTTGATGGGATAATATCAATGATTCTCAATCTTCAATGTGTGTTAGAATTACTAAGAAAACTTTTTCTAATATTTATGCTGGGAGTAGCCCCCAGCATTTAAGCATTTAAGTAATTTAATACTCTGGGGTGTGTCTTCACCTAATTTTTAGAAATGTTCTCCAAGTGATTCTAATGTGCAGTTAGAACAGAGAACTACTGTATTGCATGCTTGCAAATACTTCATCAAGACCTAAGCTTTTCCCACTTCTTTAGGAGAAGTCTTGGGATTTTCATCATCTGTCATGGTTCCTACTGCTAATTCTGGGGTGCAAGTGAGTTTGAGTCTGTCTTTTTAAAAATCAGATATAGATTTAACAAGCTACTCCCAGTTGTCTGTAGCTGCCCAGACTCAATTCCATGGCTGCATAGCAGGAATGTTTGTTCTGGGTGGCTGTGTTGGCTAAGGGATTAGAATTGCTTTTGCAGGTGGGGGTGGGGTAGGTGTGCCATTTAATGCCCTCACCTTCAATTTCCCTTTTTTAAGAATATGAATTGTTTTTACCATAAAATTCTCTGATTCTGCATTTTTTTAGGGCATTGGAACATGTCAAGGTGTGTTACAAACCATTGCCCTTATAGGGAATACTTACTATCAGGGAATAATCCTGGGTGAAAAAAAAATTTTTTTGAAGTTTACTTTTGAGGGTGACTGGGAGCCCCTGAAATCTTTGCTGTGGTTTGAATGTGTCTCCCAAATTTTATGTGTTGGTAACTTAGTCCCAAGTGCAATAGTGTTGAAAGGTGGGAACTTTAAAATATGATTAGGTCCTCAGTATGGATTAATGTGGTTATTGCAGGAGTAGATTAGTTGTTGCGAGAGTGGGCTTGTTGGAAAAGTGAGTTCAGCCCTCTTGCTCTCTTGCTCTGCTGTTCTCTTGCCCTTCCTAATTTCACCACCCTGGGATGATGCAGCTGGAAGGCCCTTACCAGACGCAGGCCCCTCAGCCTTGAATTTCCCAGTCCCCAGAAATGTAAGAGATAAATTTCTGTTTATCATAAATTACCCAGTCTGAAGTATTCTGTTATAGCAACACACACACACACACACACACACACACACACACACACACACACACACACACAA
>NW_007731495.1:115082-115912 GCF_000696425.1 Galeopterus variegatus
AACACACACACACACACACACACACACACACACACACACACACACACACAACCAAACAGTCCTCTACCCCTAAATAAAATAGACATCCTAAACATGAATTGCCTTAGACCAAATTGTTGGCTGTGCTTAGGTTTCTTGCCCATTCATGCAGAATTTAAATGTGCAATCTACCACCCCCCTCCCACCCCAGTCACCCACAGACATTTGGAACTGATTTGTTCTTGAGAGAGTTGCTTTTTCTGGATTAGGAGGCCATAAGTGCAGAAGAAGGAGCTCTGGCTTAGAAGTCAGGCAATTTAGGTTTTCCTTCTATCCCTGTCCCTAACCAGGCAAAAGACCTGAAGCACGTGATTTACCCTTTACCTCTATTTCATCATCTGTAAAAAGAAGAGGTCCTTTCTTGCTCCATGACTCTGGGATCCCTGCTCGTGCCTAGGCAGCAGTTGTAGGGTTTATGTGTTCAGCTGCTCTCGGTTGACTGGTTGACTGTTTTCTGATTCATTCCCAGCAGGGGCCCTTGCTAAGTCCTGGCTTGCCTGCCCTGTGCCTGCAGGCTGTGTATGCCTGCTGCAGAGCAGTGAGATCCCATGGGGCCCCTCTTTTCTTTCCTCCTTTGCATTTGAAACAAGCAATCTGTCATGTTGGCAATCAATGGCACCTTGTGATCCCTGGGCTTCCTTAGGTGCCACCGTTTTGAGGCTGTCCTCCTGCTCACTTGTCAGCCCATGATGGACAGTAAGGGGAAGGGGAGTGCTTTTGACTTTACTGGTGGACAGGAGAGGAAGCTCTTAAAGATATAATGGGATATGACAGTGGCAGCTGCTCGTTGA
>NW_007731495.1:117007-123052 GCF_000696425.1 Galeopterus variegatus
AAAGGCTTCACCTGCAAGAGGGATGGTGATCGGATTTTGTATTGGGCTGTCATGAAAATATATCACCATTTTCCATATGACCCGGTGATCCTATGTGCTAGCTCCGTCTTGCCCTCCTTGTATGTGCATATGATTTTACTTTCTTTCGGTTTCTCCAAGCATTCTACTATTTCAGTGACAGGTTAGGGTTAGAACCAGTTTTTCATCTTGAAACTTCTTGACTTTGAAGCTTTCTGATCATTCTTTAGAGAAGGCTCTAAAATGTTAAAAATATGACAGGGGATAGGCTCAGAGACGGGAATCTAAATGGGATAACAAGTGACTGAGAACCAGTGTTACACTATTCCACCTGCTCCCCTCCCCGCAGTGGGATCTGCCGGTTCCTCTGTGTCCCACAGTGTGAGAAGCAGCAGACCACATCAGTGACTCCTCTCCCTGGTGAGCAGTGGCCGCAAGAGGGCTCCAGGGAACAGAAGTCAACTGCACTTCCACAGATTGGCCAAGAGTTGTCTGGATGTGTAAACAGGTTGAGCAAGAACATTCTGCAAACCTTGGTGCAGAGGGGAACATGATATGTAGTGGAACAAGGCGCATAAATCTAAATAAAAATGTTTTATTTTAGGTCATTAAACTGTATGTCATATAACCTTTAAAACAGCACACATTATAAATCAGAAGCTCAGGTTTATGGGATAGCTTTTCATTCATTTAATAGGCGCTATAACGGCGTTTGAGAATCGGTGACTCCTTACCTTTTTCTGGTTTAAATTAAGAGAATTTCCATACCTTGTTTGTTCCAGAAAGGAAAGTTCTATCTATTTATGGGCTTCTGTAACCTCCAGCCCAGTGCTCAGCCAAAACACTTCTCACTGTCGTGGCAGATCCTAAGATCTAAATGCTCAGAAAACAAAAGCAGTGAAACGTCATCTGGAGAGTGCAGGTGATACCCAAGGGAGTAATCTGAGAGCCTCAAAACTATATCTATTTGTAATGGACACCAACCATAATATGCATCTCCAAGGGCCTTTTAACCCATAATACCACCCACCTTAGAGTTTCCCTGGTGCTTTCTTCCACAGGTAAAGTATCTCACTGGCATTTATTTAACTGTCTTTTCAGAAACATGAGATGTTCTTAATGGGTGCTAAATGGAAAAGCCATATACAAAAGTACGTTCTATATGCCTCCATTTATGTCACATTTAAAAACAGGCAGAACTTCTTACGCTACTGACTTGCACATTCAAAGATGGTTAAAATGGTAAATTTTATATTGTGTATATCTCACCACACACCCACCCCCCCGCACATTCAAAGATGGTTAAAATGGTAAATTTTATATTGTGTATATCTCACCACACACCCACACCCCCCCCACACACACACACACAAAGATAAAACAAAAAACAAAACAAAACAAAACCCAGCACAACTAATCTAATGACTTAAAAGTCAGGGAGTGGTTGCCGCTGGGGATACCAGTAACTGGAAGGAAGCGTGGGTGGGGCTTCCAGATCTGGTGAGTTTCTGTTTCTCATCTGAGTGCCGGCTACACAGGTAGCTCACTTTGTGAGTATTCACTGAGCTGTATGTTATGACTGGCACACTTTTCTAGATCCGTGTTTTGCTTCAGTATAACATTTGCCAAAAAAGCTCTCAATAAGTATTAGTTGATTTGATTTAATTTGACTGGCGTGCTGGTCACAAGTACAAAAATTAACTCTGTTCTTCATTCACTGCAGGGATTTGAGCAGAGGAAATTGAATAAAATTATGTCACTGAATAATATTGCCATTATATCTTTTTTGCAAAAATTGAATTAGGTTTAAGGAAGACAGGGCAAGATTTTGTTGGCATTTAAGCCACAGTGCTGGCGCTCTTTGAAACTGCTTTCCTTCTTTGAAGCTATAAAGGCACATCATGGCTGTAGCAATGCAGTGAATGTTAGTCTAGTAGTCTGCTATGGGTTACACAGCATATGTACTATTTTCCTGAAAAGTTCTGCCTCTGTGTAGCTTTGTCTTGTGAGCTTCCAGTCCTCTAATGGAGGCCAGGGAATCATCTAGAAGGGATGTTTTGCAGAAACTGCTTGTATTGTGGGGAGACTGAACAAGGTAACATATAATGATCCCCTTAATTCCGAGATTCTGTGTCTACCATCCTCTACATGCATTTGTAAACCAGCTTAGTAAATATGGGCCCTTATCTCTGTGTCAGCTTCTTGTTCAGTAATTTTGTGGAATGAAGTCATCGAGGTTACAGAAAAATGCCATTCCTCTCAGGATATCTGTATTAGTTTTCTAAGGGTGCCATAACAGAGTACCACAAATCCAGTGCTTAGAGCAAGAAAAATACATTCTTTTCCAGTCGTGGAGGCCAGAAGCCCACAATCAAGATGTCAGCAGGCCCATTCTCCCTCTGAAACACTCAGGGGAGAATCCTCCCTTGTCTCTTTCAGCTGCTGGTGGCTCCTGGCGATCCTTGTTATTCCTTGCCTCCACTACTGCAGCCTGCTTCTGTCTTCACATGGCCTTCTGTCCTGCATGTCCATGTGTCTCTTTGTCTATTCCGTCTTCTCGTAGGTACATCAGTTGTTGGATTTAGGGACTACCCTAAACCCTGGATGATTTCATCTTGAGGTCTTTAATTACATTTGCAAAGACCCTATTTCCAAATAAGTTCTGAGGTTCCAGGAGGATATAATTTTGATGATGGCAGTACTCAACCCACTTCAGACACCTTCCTGAAAAGAAAAAGAAAAAAATAAATCAGTGCTACCAACCTGCTGGGGTCCAATAGATGAAAAGTGAGTGACTAAGAAAATAAAACTTTGTGTCAGTTCTTGAGAAATGTGGGGGCTCAGCTGGGAGGTGGTGCACTCGCCATTTGTTCAGTGAATTGCTCCTGAGCCCCTGAGCTGTCCCAGGATTCCACCAGGCACTTAGTGCCGAATGGTGAAATGAAGAAACAGAGATCATCTTCACAGCATTTACAGTCCAGTGAGGGAGATCAATATTAATCTAAAGAAAAAAGAATAAATCTATTACTGCAAATGATTAAGAAAGCAATACAGCATACCAGGAAAGAGATCATATTGAGAGGAGACGCAGTTTTTGATTTGGGGTCTGTCAGAAAAGTTTTCTCAGAGGAAATGGTATTTAAGCTGGAACCAAAGGATAAGTAGGAGTTGGCCACGTACAAACTGAGGAAGAAAATTCTCAGTTAGGTGGAGTGGTGAGTTCAAAGGGCAGAATGGAAGCCACCGTGGCAGGACATGGTCAGCGAGGCCTGGCTGGGCACAGGATAAATAGTGGGAGCCCAGAGCCCGACAAACCTCTGGCATTTCACACTCAGGATTTGAGGGGTCCTTGAAAGAGAAAGACTCAGAAAGTTTTAAGCAGAGAGTAGCAAGTTCTGAATTCATTTTACGATGATCCCACTGGTTGATGTGTGTAGAAGAGATAGGGACAGAAAGGGACACTAGCAGGCCAAATATGATAAGGTGGCGCAGGCAGCTGGGGAAGAGACCTTGGTATCCGGGAAGCATTCCCAATGCATTCTTGCTACTGCAGCTGATTAGGAGAGTTCCCAAGGATTTATTTCCCAGGCTGAGAAGTAAGCCTGGTTCAATAAAGATAGGTTCAGCTCCATCATTCATGTAGAATCAACTTCTTAAAAAAAGGAATAAAAAAAATTTTTTGAATGGATCTTATCTAAAATTAATGACGGGAGTTTTGCTTTGTATTCTGCTCATTTGCTATTAAATTTTAAAGATTATATTCAAGTGTGGGGATGTAGATGCAGAATCTGATGTGTGCAGATGGACGTGCCCTGTGATACTCTAGTGTTAGCTAATTAGGATCTGGATGTACTGCGCTATCACACAGGATGGCCAGGGCCTTCTAGGGAAGTGAGAGACTCTCGGACTTAGAAATATTGGCACAAGATGCCTCGGAACAAGCAGGGTACCTGTATCCTATCAGAACACTGTGTGTCACTTCCTTTTTGATCTCAATTGGGACAGTCTGACAACCTTAGTTTTCCATCTGGGAAGGACCTGGATTTTAGGTAAAAGGGAGGAGAGATGAAGAATGTGAA
Organism: Galeopterus variegatus; assembly: GCF_000696425.1. Classification (NCBI taxonomy): domain Eukaryota; kingdom Metazoa; phylum Chordata; class Mammalia; order Dermoptera; family Cynocephalidae; genus Galeopterus; species Galeopterus variegatus. The sequence goes on from NW_007731495.1 coordinate 121,105, forward strand.
ATGCAAAGAAATACATCTCTTAACCATGAAAATAATTTGTATGACCATTGAACTTGTTATCAGCAACCATGAAGGTATATCTGATTTACTAGATGTGCATGCATCCTCTCCCACATGCTGCTTTTCCTGCACCCTGTGCCATTGGCTGAGAGGATGCTAGCATCTGACTGAAGCAAATGGTTTGTTTATCTGGCAGATAACACCTTATAGACGAACCACATGGTCCTCACAGCAGAAGTCCTCTTGTCTGAAGGACAACCAGCATTATGTATGTATGTTCCATTCCAACACAAGCCCCCACTGCCACCTGCCCTCTTAAAAAGATGTATAATCCCTACAGATGATGTGAGAAGAACCTGGGTGTGAGAGGTGGACTGGGGCAGAGATAGCCTTGGCAGTGGGCCTCAGCACCACTGCCCCATCTGCATAGTATTACTCACATGAGTAGGTTGCCTCCATCGAAATCAACAGGACCGTATGGCAATGTTCAGATCAGAAATTATTTCAAGTGGATTCCTGTGTAGTTACAACTCTGTACTTGCAATCTTTGTGATTTCAATTTGGAAAGTCATTCAAGTGAATAATTTAATGTTGCACTGTTCCTTCTGTTTTCCCTTCAAGCTCACAAAATTCTAAAACTAATGTTATTATGAACAAACTTTGACTGTGCTTAACAGGACCGTGGGGAGGGGGCGGGGGTTAAAGTTGTGTTTGCTCCAAGTATAAAAGATCAGGTCAGATTTTACTTCATCAGATAGGCACCACATTTTATGAGACAAGTCCTAGTTGTGTGAAGCCAACTTTTAACTTCTAGATAATGTCTTACCCAGAGAGATAACCCAATTTATCTTTGAAGGACAACTGCCCTTTGTCCTAAAGAAAGGTGGGGAGGACTTCACTAAAGAACAATATCACAGTCATTAAGATCACAGGGACTCTCCTCATTTATGTCTTTTAAACCCTAATTCCTCTCCAGGTATGATGACCTGATTATACAGGTACCTGGAATCACTTTTTAGAATTAGGTAAAATGCATTTTGCGTTTGTTTTTATCAAACTTGTGCATGCACATGGCTTAACCAGCATTCAGAATTCTACAAGGCCTGTTGTAGACACAGCACTCCCTTGCCACCCCACATCAATCCTTCTCCACTTCCCAGAAGTAACCACTTTGAATTCCTGTGGCAGATTCTTGTAGAATTTTTCTACATATTGCTAAGTAACCTTCTGATATTGTTCCTCTCTCATTTTTCCATTTTAGACATTCTTTACTGACTTCCTGCTGTGACAGGCATGACGGTGGCTTTCACACCCCTTCATCCATTCACCTCCACCGTGTATATTTGCTCTTCTCATTCTCAGATGCCCAATAAAGTTACATCTTAATTTTTTAAGATTAATATTCAGTGTTCACAATATTGAATCAGAGCAGACTATGGTTACTTTTGTTTTCCAGTGCAATTTTTCTCCCCAGGAGCTAATAATTATCATAATTATCATGTGTTTTGTCCTGTCTTTCTAGTTCCAATGTACTCATCTCTCCACCACTTGCCTAATTAAATATCCTCCTAATTCTTCAGATGTATTTGTCAATTCATTCTTCCTGAGGAACTCTCTCCCAGAGGCCTGCACTTATCTGAATGGGGTGACTGCCACACATTGGGCAGTGCTGTCACTGGGGCTTCCTGTCACCACCATCTTGGGGATTTCTTACTCTTCCCTATGGTATCAGCTCACCAATTTCCTGAATATCATGTCATCTTCATTCCCTCTTTTTGGTGGACTATATTTTTCAGTAGCTTCCTGAGAAAGGATTCATGAAGGATAACTTTGCATGCCAGAAAATGTTTTTATTTCACCTTCTCAGTTGATTAGTAGTTTGGCTTGATATAGAATTCCTAGTGAGGAATTGTTTTCCTCCAGAATTTTTTTTTTTTTTTTTTTTTTT
>NW_007731495.1:123426-142786 GCF_000696425.1 Galeopterus variegatus
TTTTGTCTTTTTCCGTGTCCGGCAACGGATCGCAACCCTCACTGTTGCCCCCGTACCGGACCGGGGACCGGGAACGGGATTGCAACCCTCGGTGTTGCTCCCATGCCTCGCTCAGCCAGTGAGCGGGAACCGGTCTGTATGTGGGATCCGAACCCTCGGCGGGAGCGCCGCCGCGCTTCCCAAGCGGCGCACTACAGCAGTGCGCCACCGGGCCGGCCCATCCTCCAGAATTTTTTGAGGTTTATTGTCCTCTAGCTTGCAGGGGGCTTTTGAAAAAGACCGATGGATTCTGATAACTTTCTCTCTCTCTCTTCCTCCCTCTCCTTTTTTCTCTCTCCCTCTGGAAACTTATAGGATGTTCCCTTTGTCTGTAGTAATCTGAATTCTCATGATAGTATACATGTTTTGTTTCTTTGCTCCAATTTCTAGGCTATTATCTTTAAATTCAGATGACATATTTCTATTGGCAATAAATAATAATAAAAATATTCCGAAATGCAGCCGCGATGAATTAGACAAAGAATTCAACACCAATACCATTCCGAAGAGTTCCCAGTGATTGTGCCATTATGGGAGGCATAAACTCTGCCTGCGTTACATGAGTGGGATAATTATTGTAGACCAGTGAGTAGGCAGAACACTGAGGCACTGTAGAACCTCAGTGGTGAGCTGAAATGTGAAGGAGGAAGGCCCAGAAAAGAATAGGCATGGCTTTAGCAGTCCTTCAGACCTAATTACCATTTTCTAAACATGAAGACCAAGTTTAAAGCACTCGTCTGAGTTACGGAGGGTGAGTCTTGGCTATTGGAAGTCCCAGCAGCCAGCATACTTGAGTTCAGACAAATCACTCATCGTGGCTTAGAGTGGTCTGTCTGGCCAGGGAGTCAGACTCATATGGGCTTGTCTGGATTTTTAAAAGTCCAGTCAAGTAGGCTAACATAAAAGGGAGGTTTTATATTCCAGAGTAAGGGATTGTAGCATATAATAAGAAGGCATTACTAAAAACCCAAGACACACAGGGAGACAAACTGTAGAAGTGAGGACATGGGTGGTCTGAGCCCCAGCCTCAGGTACCTTCACTGCCTGATTTAGAGCAACGTGATTAATGGCCCCACCAGCTTGTGAGCCTAAGTCTGCTAATAAGCAACCTGCCTTTCAGCATTGTCTTGGGATTGGAAAGGGTAGATGCTATGAGTTGAAAATTTTCAGAGCCACAGCTGAGTACGCTGGGAAGAGGCAGAGGGAATACAGTGAGTAATTCAAATCTCTACGACTACCCCTCACTTTCTCCACCAAATGCCAACTTCATTTTCCCCTTAACTGATCATGTTCTCTCATTTTCATAGGTCCTCCTTTCATAATCTGTTTTTAATCTGATCTCAGTGGCCACTTTTAGCTCACTGCACTCCATATTTTTTCTCTTATTCCACAAACTTTGCCTGTTTCTTATCATAGCCCAGAACTCTACAACTCTCCTTAGCTTGAAATTGTAATGTGAAGTGGATCCTGAAATCTGACCAAGATTTACCAAGAGAACAGCATGATAAACACATCTTGTTTACTTATTGTCCTTTGGCAATTGTTTGTATGCTTATTAAACATGTCTCCCTTTTTCTGTAGTAGCCTAAAGTTTTCTCGAAGCAAATGTTATCCTCTTTTTATCATGCCACTCAAACACCGTGTGTACACAGGATCAGCAAAGGTAAACTAGCACAGTGAAAAAAACTGACCCCATCTGGCCCTTTCTACAAACTTTTCCCCTTAGGTCGAGTCTCAACCTTCCTTGAGTATTACCTGCTTATGAAAGCCTAATCTTGGGAAAGGACCAGAGTGCAAACCTAAATACAGCTGTTACCTCTTCCAGAGATGGTTCCATTTGAAACATCACCTCGATGGGCACATGAGAGCCTTTTTCACCAAACAGAGACATTATTAACTATAAGGGGTATTTCAGTTGCCCAGGATCCTCTGTGATCTCTTTCAAAGCATTACCCACAGGTAGCTGCCCACCAGGACAGAGCTACAGAAGTGCCTTGTGTAGGCTGTGATTGATTAATCCAGAAATGCCTGCCTGTGGACAGCCACACTTCCTCTGAGGCAGAGGTACCTTTTGCAGGAGGAAAGGATCACTGGACTCAGGAAAAGGGCTCTTGACCAAGAAGTGCTTGGAAAGATGGTGTGTGCCGAGGTCAGAGCACTGCTGAGAGCTGCAGTGATCAATCCACTGTGCATAGCACTGCCCATGAGGGTCTCTGTTCTGTGTTGTACTGTAAGATGGTAAAAGATTAGCAAGCAAGAAGATTGCTCACAAGCTGCAAGCTCTTGCAAGAACTTCAATTAGCTTAAACAATAATGCAACATGAAAGGGTTCACATGGTTAACTCCTACAGGACAAGTATTACAGATAGTCTCTCCTATTGCTACAGTCTACGCTACGTGGAGTGTCACACATAGAAAGAAGGTGGCACTATGTGACAGGCAGTGGGAAGAATCTGAAGGTGTTCCAGACAATGGGAAAGATGATGTAAAAAGCATGTCTGGGTTTTAGGATGGAGGACTGAGTGTTAATGACTTCTGTGGCTCATGGGAGAGGATGATTTCATCTTATGGATAAGGACTTAGTGTATTAAATAAGGCAAACGATTTTAACTATACAATGGCATAGCCACTGCATACTACAGTGAGAAAAGAGAGACTGGCTAAGGCATTAGAGATAAAAATGTTAATTGGAAATGGAATTCATATCAGTTCCTCAGTTTTTACCCTTTCTTTCCTTAGTAGAGATCAATCCAGACATGGGTCACACGTCAAATATTCATGGTTTAGTTTGGCACTATCCCACTTTCATACACTCTGTAATAACGCATTTATACTTTTCAAAACCTTTTTACATACTTTATGTGATTTAATCAGGTGGAATAGGATCAACTGCTAATATCATTCCCATTTCAAAGATAAGAAATGACAGAGGGATACAGTAACTTGCTCAAGGTCACACTGTTAAGTGACTGATCAGATTTTGACCAATGTTGATCATGATAGGTGATCAAATGTTGGCACTTACTACAGTCAATAAGCTGAACACGTTGTGAAAAATAATTTCCAACAGTCCTAGAAGGTGAATAATGATATTATTCCCGCTTTATAGAAGAGAAGAGTAGAGAAGACAGGATCTCTGGGTCTGTGATACAAGGGGAAGCCTTGAAGATCTCTGAAATGCCCTCAAAGTCTTTCTTCCATTCTCTTGAGATTCCCTTTCTTCTGTAGTAATCTCCATAGCAAAGGGTTGCTGGGTACACCCTTGGTTTCCTCTCCCAAAGACAACTTTTCACTATTTACATGGCCAGGCTGAAAGTTTTCCAATAATTTTTTGCTCTCTGCTTTCTTTTAGATTATGAATTCTGGCTTTACATCATGCCTTTTCTGCCATAACTCAGCATAGGCTGTTGCAAGTAGCCATGCAGCTTCCAGAATGGTTTGCTGCTTAAGAAATTTTTTCCACCAAATACCGTGGTTCAGCACGTTTAAGTTCCACATTCCATAAAGCTTTTGGGCATGAACAGAATACAGCCAAATTCCTTGCCAATTCATAGCAAGGGTGATCTTTGCCCCAGTTTCTAATAAGATCCTTCTTATTCAATCTGAGATCTCCTCAGCATGGCCTTTACTGTCCATATTTCTACCAGCATTCTGTTTACCACCATTTAACCACTCTCTAAAATATTCCAAACTTTCCCTGGTCTTTTTGTCTTTTCACCAACATCTAGGTTTTTTCTAGCCTGCTTCTCCAAATTCTTCCAGCCTTTTACCAACACCCAGTTCTAAAGCCACTTCCACATTTTCAAGTATTCATTATAAGCATCAACCCATTTCTGTTTCCAATTTTATCTATGAATCTGTTTCTTTGGCTTATAACAAAAATACATGTAACTGGGTAATTTTTAAAGAAACAATATTAATTGCTTACAGTCTTGGAGGCTGGGAAGTCCAAAGTCCAGAGAACACATCTGGTGAGGGCTTGTTGTTGGTGGTGACGACTCTATAGCAATGCAAGGTATCACGTGGTGAATATAGCCTGAGCAAGAGTACGAGAGCTTCTCACACACTCTACTTTAAAACTATCAGAACCATGCCCGTGACCACCATTAAACCATCAATGGATTAATACATTCAATAGAGCATGGTCCTTTTAATCTAATCACCTCTTAGGGCCACATCTTTCAATTACCATAATAGAATTTCCCATCCTCTTAACAGTCACAGTAGGGGCTAAGTTTCAATGAGCTTTGGGGAGACATCCAACCCACAGTAGTCTCCCAACTCCAAATGTAATGCTTTAGTCCAAGGCACAGTCTCTAGAGTCAGGAAGACTCAAGCTCAAGTCTTGACGCTGTTACTTACTGGCTGGATGAAAATGGCCAAGATGTGTGACCTCTCCTAGCCAAAGTTGACTTATACATATCTACATAGTGGAGATAATGGAGGTACCCAAGTCATAGGTCAAATGTGAGGACTATTCTGAATAATGTGTAATAGAAATTTAGCCTAGTGAGTAGCAGATTAAAAAATGACTCAACAGTAGAAGCTGCTATTAATGTTATCATCATTATTAATTACAATTGTAAAAAGAAAGCTGTTTGCTTTGTAAACATACCAATGCTCAAAGCTTCTGTTGATTAGTAAATCCCTGGGTATTTTATAAGTGTTTTAAACAGGGTGTCTCCCATATAACTCAAGATGGTTTGATAAAAATCATCTTTTAGATATGATGCTGAAGTCATTGGGTCAGTTGAAATAATAACAGATGTCACAGCCAAGAGAAAATAGTAAGAAATTGAAATCCAAAGTGATTGGTTATGGAAATTAAAATTTTCATTTCTACCTTGTGGGCAGATATCTTTCTGCCTTTTATGCTATTGGATGATGAAAATAATGCCATTTGTTTGACAGTAACTGTGACTAACCAACATTTTTAAATGTAGTCCACAGAAACATCTTTCTTTCTTTCTTTCTTTCTTCCTTCCTTCCTTCCTTCCTTCCTTCCTTCCTTCCTTCCTTCCTTCCTTCCTTCCTTCCTTCCTTCCTTCCTTCCTTCCTTCCTTCCTTCCTTTTTTCCTTCCTTCCTTCCTTCCTTTTTTTTTTTTTTGTCCTGAGACAGCTCTGACTAGTGAATTAGAAAGTTTTCAAGGGTTGGGGTAAGGACTTAGTAATGTGACGAGCGGTTTCAACATGAAGCTGAAAATATAATGAATAACAGTTTCAGGATCCTGCAACTTTGATTGCTTTTCCTTCTCTTATTTGCAATTAGAAAGTTTTCAAGGGTTGGGGTAAGGACTTAGCAATGTGACGAGCGGTTTCAACATGAAGCTGACAATATAATGAATAACAGTTTCAGGATCCTGCAACTTTGATTGCTTTTCCTTCTCTTATTTGCTTTGTTCATCTCAGAGAAGAAAATGATCCACATTTGTAATATCACCTAATCCTGCAGTTGGACATTAAACATTTATTTTAAGCATTAAAACTGCTGAGCTTGTGAGTTTATGTCCCACAGATACCTTTATTTATTTATTTTTAAATTTTAATTTCTTTATGTTGAAATTGGCAAATCCAGTGAATTGAAAGAAAATGAGATCTGGAAGCTCTGACTTTTCATGAAGTGTAACCAAATACAGCTGGTCGGGAGAGCATGAAGGGGGAATTTTTCTGGTGGTGCTGGCTGGTGGAATGGCAGGGCTGAAATGTACACATTTGTTATTGGATGCTTTATGGTTTGGTTATGTTTGGATTATAGTTTTTAAAATATCCCTGGGTTTTGAAAACCCAGAACAATGTATTCATAACCCATCATAACCCATGGTCCATCAGCTTTATTGTGGTTTTCATTTTATAGAGAAAGAGTGGTTTTGCATTTGCAATGAATTAGCTGTTTATTTTCCCAACTCTCCCATTTCATTAGAGTTATACAATTGATTCACCTAATACTAAACATTTTTTTTTTCTAATTCCTGGTCAGTGTTTGGCTCAAACTAGAGGAGTTTCATTTTCAGAGTTTTGGTGTATAGCCATAAAATAGTATAGTTTTTGTATTGATGACAATATGATTCCTGGGATTTGAAGTGCCTTTTCTGTCCAATTATGATTTTGAGCTCTGTCTCTCTCTTTCTCTTTCTTAATAAATAAAATTGAGAACCATTGTGAAGAGATAATAAGCTACTGAAAAAACATTCAGTAGTTGTTACTGATATAAATTATTTGGTGCCTGTGGCTTTGGAATTCAAGTCCTTTATCTTATCAGAGGCAGCTAAGCAGCAGTGGTATTCAACTGATATCTCACCAAGTGTGCAGAGTAAAAATCTCTTCTCTGTGTATTGTTACTGCTTATGTGCTCCATCTCTTATCCATCTCTCAGAGCAGGGTAGTTTCTTTCTTTTCCTAAGATTGTTATACATGAAAATATGACGATCTTTGTATTTTGCTGCATCGTCTGGGAATGTTGAGAGGCAATGAAAAGAAACAAGTACAACCTATATGAAAGATGATTTCCTCAACTCTTCGTTATGATAGATGTATTATAAACAGGAACACACTGTGGTTCATTGGCAGGCAGGTCATTTGAGTCTCTGGATGTAGAGAATTATAATGTGGTGTCTCCGTCATGTCATTTTATTTTGTGCTCACATGAGCAATTGCAGGAATGCACAAGCTAACATTTCAGTTATGAAAGGGCCCAAATGAGGGCCTACGGATGGATGAGTCTCCATAGCCAATAACTGACAGTGCTTAGAGTCCTGAAGGGTGATTTCATTGACTTGTTGCATCTCTCACGCAAACAAGAATTCGATAGCTGTTGAAAAGGTAGATTGGTCTCTAGAATCTCCAGGGACCTATGTGAATAGTGTGTATTTGGAGAAGTGATTACAAATATTAATGGGCTCTGAGAACCACAAGTCAGAAAGCATGTGCTTCTGAGACCTGACTCACCATAGGGTCACATTAGGAAAATTGGATTTTTACCAGTTGTATTTATTTATTTTTTGTTTGTTTGTTTGTTTTTCTCTAAGCATCTCTACCTTGAACAAAACTGTTATAATGGGAAAAAGAAAGCTTTACCACAACAGGCAATACATAGCGCTTAACTTAATCGTCTATTTTGTTGTTTATTATTTGCTTGCTTTGTTATCATGCCCAAAATTCTAAGGAAGTTGAGACTAATTATCACTTCACTGATGTTTCCATCTCCTCTATAAGTTCACAGAAATGGGAACTACCCCTACCTTTGCTGTGGTACATATTCATATTTTAATACATGCAATTGTTCCTTCTTGAGGGATTTAAGTTTTGGAAGATAATAAAGTCAGTGAGAAATTTTTACTGCTCTCAGAGTAGAAAGGGTTGAATGAAGAGCTGTGGCTCACACTGGATTGGATATTTGGAAGACATGTGGATGTACCTAGTTAGGGTTAATCCACAGGGGTCAAATCTTCTCATGGTAGGAAAAACAGAATATTAGACCTGCAAGGGACTTAGAAATCATCTTGTCCAAGCTCTTTACTTTGCAGAGAAAAAAAGTGATGTGCAGAGAAAGAGATCATTGCTCAAGGCCACACAGTTAGGATGGGACCATCAGGAGTCAAATTCAGGTTTCTCAGCTTTCAATGTTTCATAAATGCCTTGGGGTACTGATTCAATAAAATCCACTTATTTAAAAGAATATTTAATAGCACAATTTCTATATAACTAAATCATCTTTTGCAGTTTGACTTAATGATTTTTTAAAATAAACATTACATGTGATTCTTGTACGGAAGGGTATAAGGCAGAGGTTCTCAACTGGGGATGATCTTGCTCCAGACATTGATAATATCCAGAGACAATTTTGGTTGTCACAACTAGAGGAGGAGAGGGGAAAGTTAATATCATCTAGTGAGTAGAGACAAGATAGTGCTAAGCTTCCTACCATGCACAGGTCAACCCCCCAAAACAAAGAATTATCTGGTCCACAATGTCAATATGTCAATAGTGGCAATGTTGAGAAACCATGGTCTAGAAGCATGATCTTTGAGGAAGGCCAAGGCATTCTTTGTTCTTCTCTTTTTCTCCTCTCTCTTTGTGTTGTTGTTGTTGTTGTTATTGATCTACTATGGTTCTAAGAAGAAATCCAACAAGAAATGGGCTGCTATGGACCCAAATACCTATATATCACCATGGCTGTTATTTGCAAAAACTTCCTGAAAATTACATGAAATATTGTAGATGTTTATATGTACTGGATTCCAAACATGGTACCCTTGTATACTAATTTTACATGATTTACAACTGGACAGTTCAACAATAATTAATCAGAACTGACGGGCACTGTGAGCAGGTATGGTTATTCAGACTGACACTGGTGAAATTGACACCTTCTGAAATAGATGAACATTTTATATGGGAGAGACCAGAAAGAAAAGCTGAAATCTAGAAGGATTAGGAGACTTGACCTCACAGAGGGGAAGTGTGTGAAGCCTTGGAAGCCACCTTATCTGGTTTTGGTGAATGCTTACAGTATTTTGAGGGAAATCAGATAATACAACAGGAATTAGGGGTTTTCGGAAATCTGTTGGTTTTCTAGGGCAGTCTGCTTAATCTTTATCCCCTGTTGCAAACAAACCACTGGACTGACAATACACCCTAACAAAAGAATAAAATTTGTCCATCTATCATTAAGATAATTGTTATTGATTACTCTCCTTGTAATTTTCTGCTTTTTGTTTTCAGATGTTGGTTATAAATCATACCCACAACAGGCACCAAGCCTGTGTTTATGTCCTGATAAGGCGGGCAGTGTTTCTCACCTTCCCGATACGAGTTATTGAGATTGATTGAAGCACTTTGCTCGTCCTATCCTAGACACTGTGTAATTAATGTTTCATTATGTTAATGCATGCAAATTTGAGAATATGTGTTTGATTGGGAGGCAAGAGAACAAAAAGGATTAAAGAGTTCACTCCAAAGTACAAATTAATTTATTGCATTTCTGACTGGCCTCTGAGGAATGAGGGAATAGTCTTCAAAATAAAAGGAAAAAAAAAATCACAAAAAAGAAAGTGCTGTTGCATGTCTGCTTTTCAGAGGTGGTGTAGTTAACTGTTACAGAGAAGATAGTCATATAACAGAGACCTTGTCCATGCTGTGGTTTCAGCAGTCCACACGTCTCCCTCTATAACAAAACGGTCTATGTTGGGGAAACCAGAGACTATTTTCTCTTTACATACACAAGCATTTATACATAGTACATTAGAACCATACTGAGATAGTAATACAGTATCGTGCTCTTTCATAGGCATTCAGTGGTTGACTTCAAGACATTATTCGAGGAGTAGCAGGAAGGAAATTTTGCCCCTAAACCAATTATCCACAGATCTACCACAATTACTTGCTTGTTATTGCATGTTTCTGTCTGATCCTGACAGTGATAATTTTGATTATTTCCTCATGTATCACTACATTTATTCTTTGTGATTTATTTACCTATTTCCCTAATATTAGACAGTCAATGTATTTCTATTTAGCTGGATTTTCTGATATCAAACATTATAATAACCATTTTTTTTTTTTTTTGTATTTACACTAACTTTTGTTTCACTGAATTATTCTCTCGAGATAGCTTCTTAGGAGTGAATTTTTTTTTATGGCTTTAGATACATATTTCTTTCTGTAGAAACATTCACACTTTTAATATCTAACGTAGAGATTCAATAAATAGTGACTGAATTTAATTAAGCATAGGCTTCTACTAAGCTGCCATAACTCTTGACCATTAGGTTGTTTTAGCTAATTATACCTTAATATGGGTTAAAGTTAGTGACTGTACCTGGAGCCCCCACCTCCCACTAGGTGATGCCATTTTGAATATATTTCAAAAATGGGAAGGAGAAGAAATAAGGGTTTAGAATGTTAGATTCAGCTAGGAATGGCAGGCCTGGATGGGATATTAGAGAGAGAACACTAATGTCAGTTATGAAGGCACTGGATAACTGGGGAGAAGGGCTTTGAAAGAGAGGTTAAAGAATGCCAAAATAAACATGGATTGTTTCTATCCCAGATTTATTCACTGGAGGCATTACTGGAGAATTATTATAAGATATTCACAACTATTAATGTGTTATGTAATTTTATTTGCTTTCCTTTCTGATAATTACTTCAAAACAGCAGTCCTGGTGGGAATATATGGTCATGTCCATTTCTTGTCCTACTGTCTATGGCTGCTCTCCTGCTACAGTGGCAAAGTTGAGTAGTTGGTCCACAAAGCTGAAAATATTTACTATCTAGCCCTTTAAAGAAAAAGGTTTTCAGATCTCCAATATAGAGAAACACATCTGACAGTGATAAATGGAGAGTAGAGTCAAAGATATTATTTCAAATTCACACTCACACATTGAGCAATTATAACTTGTGATAGACCTCAGCCTCAATTTCCTCCTCTCTAAAATCAACATAATAAAAACTACATCAGGTAGTTGAACATTAAAGCATGTAGTAGGTGTAAGTATTGGTCCACTTGATCTTCCCTCTTACAAAAGAAAAAGCTCAAAGATTTTGCTTATCTAATACTTCTTTCATGCTGTCATGATGTCAGTTGAAGATCAATTATACTATATAAATTCAAAAAATATTATGTATGAATTAGTAAATAACATAAACAAAAATACCAAGTCACTCTTCTGTAGATTCCTTGTGCTTTTAATTATGGCATTGCTAAACTGTTAGTTGCCAGTGTCAGCTCAGCACTGACTGGAAAGTTTTTCTGAACACATTTATCTGCCTCAAAGCATTGAACCCACCACTATTAAGCCAAAGGGCATAGAGTCGTGAGTCACTGAACATGATGGAGCAGGGTTCTCCCCTATGATCCCAACTCCCATATCTCATTCTGCCATTATTCTTCATGATCAAAGCCAGTACAGTTAAAAGTGGCAAAGTGGCTGCAGTCCTTTCTACCACGATTCATGTGTCATTTTTCACAGTCACTTTGCAGATTGTCTAGGAGGCATAATACTTTTCAGTCCACAGTCCCCTTCACTCAGACCCATCACATATTTGATCATCTGGTTGCAGTTCATTTTCAGCTACATGCCAGTATGACCAGCCTGTGGCCATCTCTGTCCAGTCATTGCCAGGAGGTATTTCAATGAACACTGACCATTTATTCACAACCAAAGAAGTTTTGTTAATGGGTCACCAACAATTAGATAAGAATGAGAGATAATTCTCATTAATTCAAATTGAATTAAAAATCCAGAAGCATAAGAGGATATTATACATTTGAGAAATAGAAATGTATATACTGTATATACTATATTTCAATATAATTAATTCTGAATGTTTCTAGTGCCTGACAAGATTTCTCACTATCTGATAAAAATAAACAGATTTGAAAGAAAGTGTATAATTATGACCATCTGCATCATCTTTAAAATAGTGATAGGTAGGGAACCATACATACGGGGTTGCCTAGAACAATTCCATTTTATACATGTTGTCCTGGCATAGTTATAAATTTACTTTCTCTGTAGTCTCAAAGATGTCTGACTTATACAACAAATTGTGTGATTATCCTACTGATCACTCAGTGATTAGTTTGAAATTAGTCAAAAGCAAAATGCATGATGCCGTTATTAGCCTGTCCTCATAACATATTTTTTTGTTGGTGGTGTTAAATTTTACTTTATTTTACATTGCTGGCAAAAAATGATCGAATGCTGATGTTCAACAGCAATCTTATGTAAAAGTTACTTTTAAAACCCTGGCCACATGTGTTCTTGACTTTTTATCTCGGAGACAGTGTTACATAGTATCTAGGTGTGCATCCATAAATACCTTCAGTCTGAAGAGTCTGGTTATGAGTTTCTCTGGTCCTGCATGCCCATAAGTAACGGACAATGGTTTGAGACCTGCAGCTAGTGAACCAAACTTTGAACCCAATGAAAATTATTAAAGGAAGCTCAAAACGTTCACTTCCGTTTCTTTATCCCCCTTTAGTTCATTGAGCATGTTAAAGATGTCAAGATATTCTCCTTCCCTAAAACCAACACCACTCAATACTCTTAAAATTATTATTATCTATTATGTGTTCATCACTGCTAAATGCAAAAAGGGAAAGGGATTTAAATAAAATTTTAGGTGTAGTTCTTGATTTTGAGAGTATAGGTGTAAATAGGTAAATTACAATAGGGTGTAAATGTATATATTGTAGGTTAATACACATTTTCTAGGCTACAACAACCTTTACGATGTCTGATACTTAAAAATTCTGATGATTAAATGTCTAGTTTCTTTATAAATTCCATTATGTGGTATAAATCCAAGCATTTTGCGATTCAGGTCTAGCCCAGGGTGAAAATAAAGTTGGATACTGGTTACCAAAATCTATAGTCTGATAAGACAGTTTATACAAAGTTATTCTGAGTGTCATAGAATCATTGACTTTGTACCTGTTCCCAGATTTCATATTTATATGAAAAAGAAGTTTTAGTGTGCAAACCCTCCATAATGGATTTTCCACCATCATGGTAGTTAAGGAGAAGTCTGTGTATCAAATATTTCAATTACTATTAAGAGTTTTTGTCTATTCCACCTCTGAGCTAGTTTGGCCCTGCTTCTTTGCTTATGTACTCTGCTTTTTATACAGTGTGAGAAAGAGAAAGGACATATAAACAGAAGGGTGATATAGAATGAATCCTAGACTAAAATTCAGGCAAATCAAGATTTTATTACTAGATCCTCCTCTGAGTTATGTGGCCTTGGTTAGGACAGTTCACCTCTCTGAACCGTTTTCTCTACTTGAAAAATAAAGTTACCAATCTTTCCCTAACCAACAGGATCAAAAGAGGCTGCCATGTTAACTCTGAATTTATATTCTATAAATATAAGAAAACAAAAAAAAAGCAGAGAGAGATATCACCCAGTGTTTGTAAGCTGCAACACAAACTTTCAAGAAATCTTAATTGAACCCAGACCCATGATTTAAGATGGTGGATAACCCCAATCCCATCCGCACTCTTTGCACAGGAGAATGTATCTTCCTCCACCAGGGACTTTGATCATTATCAGTTCTTTTCCTGTCTGCATTATTCATTTCCCTGGCTATGCAAGAGCAAGGGCATGTTTTTTTGTGCTGTTTTTTTAACTGGAGAGAAAAAAAGCTGGAAGAGAAAGAGAAAGAAAATTTTACTTGTTTGATTACATCAAAAAGATAATAATAGCTTTGGCTAATATTATGTAAAATGTGCACTAATTATGATTTTTAAAATTGCTATCCTGGTGCATATTATACAAATAAAAATGTTACACAACAGAAAGTGACCCTCTTTTTATGTTCCTGTGATATCTATTAAGTCCCTGGCTTCTGTGATCATGAGGAAATGTGAAGTTGAAAGGACTATAGGCACTAGGAGAGAAGACCATAACTGAGACAGAACGAGAAGAAGCAGGGCCATTTAGCTGGGGTCACAGGTTATGGGGAAAAAGGTCTCCATTTGATGATTTACGGGGTATCCCACATTTGTGATGGAGACTTGAGTAGTGCACTCAATAAACTCAGCACATTTCCTGCTTATGGTTTTGCTTTTCATCTGAAAATTGTGTATAAATTTATTTCTGAGTGTTTTATAATAACACTTGCACCTCTCAATGGAATTACAGTTTCTATCATTCAAGGGGAGTTGCTGCATATTATTTAGATAAAATTTAGGCTTTTACTATACCTAAGTGGTGGCTCAGGAGATAATTGCTTTGCTTTGATTCTTACTGATTTTATTATTTTTTAAATTAGAGACAATTTGAAAGGAATTTGTTAAAGATCAAATAAGATAAATTCATGAAAAGCAGCTGGAAATAAGCTTATTCAGGAATGGTAACAAGTGGTTAAACAACTTCAGGAACCCACAAGGCACCAATGCTGATACTATGACAATTCCCTAGCTCTCCAGGACTGTGTTACCCAGACATCTTTTTAAAGTCAGTGAAAAATTCTACTGTGCCATTGGCAGAGTGTCAGGAATGGTAACAAGTGGTTAAACAACTTCAGGAACCCACAAGGCACCAATGCTGATACTATGACAATTCCCTAGCTCTCCAGGGCTGTGTTACCCAGACATCTTTTTAAAGTCAGTGAAAAATTCTACTGTGCCATTGGCAGAGTGGGCCAGACTGTGCTGCCTTAAGTGCAATAAGAAACCAATAGAATGCTTTTCCCTTCATCTTGAATATTTTTTCATGTACGAGATAAAGAACAAAGTTAATAAGACTGTTTTCCCATTCTTTGGGGCTTTTCAGGAAATGATGATATGAAAATAGAATATATTTTATACACCATTCGTAATCAATACATTTTCTACAGAATTCCTACAATAGGTACAGCAGGCAGTGGGAGCATTGGACAGGGAGGGTGTATCCAGAGGTGTCGAAGAGAGGGACAGAGAGGAAAGGGATAGAATAAGGGATCTGCAGCCCTGGACTAGTGGACTCTTGGAGCTAATAAGGAAGATGGGGAGCTAATAGGTATTTAATAAGTATTCAATAATATCTGAGAATAAATGAATGAATATAATGAAGAACTTTACATGCATGCACAGTCTATAGATCAAATGTTCTTGTTAAAGCTCTTGTAATAGTAAGTTTATTACCAAAATGAGTTGATTTTGAGAAAAGCTTAGCATTAAGTTGCAGCCCAAACTTTGATGCCCCCCCCAACTGCAAATCAGCAGTTTCATCTTCTTAGAATAGAGGTAGACACACAACAGCCCAAGGGAGGGCCAAATTTGGCCATCTGCCTGTTTTTGTAGTAATGGTTGATACATTTTTAAACGGTTATCAAATGGTTATGTAGGCATCTGTATACTGTGTTCGGTTTTGCCTCTTGGTTCTTAAAGCCAAAATATTTGACTATCTGGCCCTTTATAGAAAAAGTTTGCCAACGACTATCTCAGAATATGTTAGGAAATGTTATCAGTGCAGATACTAATAATCCTTGCTTTTACTGACACTAATATTGAATAATCTCAGTCATTCATAGTCAACCTAGAAGAATTTGGTTCAATTTTTTTTTTACCTATGCTATGATCTTCTTTCTCTGACTTAGGTAATTTTCCCAAATTATTCATATTTTGTCTATATATGTTTCTTGTTCAGCAGATATTTATTAACTACCTCTGAGATAGGTAAGTGCTACTAAGGCTGTGTGAGATACAGAGACAGATATGATTTGTATCTGCTCCCTTGGAGTTTGCAGTAGTATAATAAGGAATAAATTCTCAAAAATATGATATGTGATAGGAAGATCAGAGCCACAAGAGAGGTATAATGAAGGTCCATCACTTCTAAGAGCTGGGACTGTCACTGCTGTTCACTGAAGATTTTCTATCTCTGTACCCTCCTGCATCTAACATTTCTATTGTGTAAAATGAGAACCTGGTGACAATAAAGTTTATTTATGCTTTTTTATTTTTTTGAAAATTGACAATCTGGGGCCGGCCCGGTGGTGCACTTGGTAGAGTGCGGCGCTTGGGAGCATGGCGGCGCTCCCGCCGAGGGTTTGGATCCCATATAGAGACGGGTCCGCTCACTGGTTGAGCACGGTGCGGGCGTGACACCGAGGGTTGCGATCCCGTTACTGGTCACGAAAAAAGACAAAAAGGAAAAAAAAAAAAAGAAAATTGACAATCTGATTGTAAAATTTATATGACATGCAAAAGGCCAAGAAAAGCTAAGACATTGTTAAAGAAGAGCTAAATAAGAAAAACTGCTCTAAAAATACAAAAACTCAATATAAAGCTACATGAATTAAGGCAGTAATATTGAAGCAGGTATGGAAAATAGACCAGTGGAAAAGAGCAGAGCTCCTAAACAGACAAACCCATATGTGGACACATAATCTATGACAGAGGAAATACTGTAGGTTACTGATAAAAATGCATTTAGAAATTAATAGTGCTAGATCATGTGGATAGATATATGTAAAAAGGAAAATCTAGTTTTTTTAACTTAATATTTAGATAGAGAATTATTTTCTCAACATAGAACAAAGGAAAACATCACAAATTAAATTTAAAGTCAATTGATAAGGAACAAACTTAACACTCAAAGATTAACAACCTTAATTCAAAAAGATCTCTTTAAAAAGAATTAGAACAATCTAAGCAGAAATTTGGTGAAGGACATGAGCATATAAGTCTCACAACCCAAAGAATCACACGTGGCTAATAAGTACATTCTAAGATGTTGCACGGAGCAAGAGGAGGTGGGTGCAAGGCTGTCTCTCAGGACCCTGGGCCACTGGCTCCATTGCTTGTGGGGCTTCAGGTGGGGGTGGGGCTGAGGCCCAAGGCCCTCTCAGGACCCCAGGTAGCTGGCTCCATTGCTTTCCTGGCTGCCAGATTTAAGTTTATTATTTGGTTTAATATTTATAACTAGTTCTCAAGTATTATTGGAAGTCACACCATATTACAAGTCAAGCAAATGCCTTCAGCAGTGCCCCCCACCTACTAGGATCGTGAGCCCAAGGTAGTAACCACTGGATTCTAGGAAAGGCTCTAATTAGAACACCTCTAGAAGTGCAATAACTAACTGCGGCATGCAATAAGGCCTTTTAAGTAAGAAACATACACGTTTCTTTGTCTTTTAGTTCCCTTCAGGTGAGGACAAATGAACAGGTCCTTTATCCTTGAAGTTCACATAGATCATGCATATGTTGCATATGTGGGGTTCAGAAGTCCCCATATGGTTCTGATCCTCTAAAGGAACTTCATTCTTGCTTACTAAGTCATCTCGCTTTGAATCTAAATCACCTTCAAATAAAACAAGTTATTGGAGAGGGTCCTTTAATAAACGCTGACCTCAGAACAGCTTATAGAGCATTCCTGGCCTCAGAGCATTCCTGTTACCATTGTGTATTTTTCTTCTTAATGTCACTCATGTACCAAGTGGGAAAATATCACCTTTCTGCTAAGATAAGAAACAGTAAATATCAATACAAAATGAATAGCAGCATTTTAATGAAAACCACGGTTTGGCTTCCATTTTGAGAAAATTAGACTTGTTATAATACAAACGTTTTTTATCAATGTAAGTTCTCACATCAGACTTTATGTCACAATGTCAACCAGTAGATTTGCTGAATATTTAAGGTTTTTCCCAGGACTTGTCAGACATTTATGGAATTCATCCTTCATATTTGTAATAGGAGTTTCCGCAAGATAAATGCTTCATTTCTCATGAATCATAATAAAGCAGCCTGTACTTTGTCAGCAGAGTGACCTCTGCAGTCTTTTATCTTCAAGAGAAAAAAAAAAATCTGACTCTTCATTTTATGGATAATGAGGAAGGTTGTTGGTCTATTGGCACCTTCAGTAACTGCATCTCTTTGTGGTCTCATTTCAGTCTGTAATAAACTGATCACAGGGTGATTACAGCAAATCTCTTCATATGACAAATTTCCTCCTAAGTTTGACGGTAATTTTTTTTGTCAGAAGCAAAGTTAATAGGTGTGAACTCATAGACTTTTATGATAATTGAGCTGAAGATACCTGGAAGTTATCTAGTCTAACCTCGTTTTATTGATGAATACATTGATTCGCAGTGGTGTAGCCCTCACTTATAAGGCTGGTAAGTGGGCAGATCAGACAAAGAACTCAAGTCTCCTGACTTCTTCAGAGCTTCCACCCCCCCCAAGTGAATTACACAAATTGCTCTGTTGATATATTTGGAGTCATTTGGGACTCCTTTCTTTTTTGAACAACCCTCTTCTAATCTCCCCAAAACCCCATTGACTCTATTTTTAAAATGGGTCCTGAATGTGACCATTTCTCACCATTGCCAGGGCAATACTTTGGGCCAAATATCATCACCTCTCACCTGGACTATAGAGGTATTGTAGCAACTAACTGATTTCCCTGCTTCTTATAATAATCTCTTTTCTCAACACAGCAACCAGAGTGAGCCTTTTAAAGAACGGTTTCTCAACCCCAGCACTATTAATGTTATGGGCTGGATAATTCTTTCTTATTAGGGTCTGTTCTGTGCATTGTGGGAGGTGTGAGCTTAGTCACTAGATGCCAGTAGCACCTCTCCCTGTTGTATGAACCAATAATGTTTCCAGACATTGTCAAATGTCCCCTGGGGAGAAAAATCACTTCCCCATTGAGAACTACTGCTTTAAAACATGAGTTGGAACTTTTCACTATTCTGATCAAAACTGTCCAATAAGTTTCCATCTTCATCAGACTTAAAGCAAAGTTCTTTTCCTTGCCTGCAAGGTCCTACACAACCTCTCTGTGATCTCTCAGACCTTGTCTCCTAGAACTCTCTCTCTTGCTCAATCTGACCTTAGTTACGTGGTTTCCCTGCTCTTTCTGGGATAGGCTGGTTACACTCCCAACTCAAATCCTTAGCACCCTCTGCCTGCCAAGTTCTTCCCCCAGATTTCTGCTCCACATCTGCTACGGACTGACTATTTGTGTCACTGTTGAAGCCCTCACCCCAAATATGATGGTAGTAGCAGGTGGAAACTTTAAGAAATAAGTAGTGTTGGATGAGGTAATGACTGTGGGGCTCTCATGATGGGATTAGTGTCTCTATAAAAAGAGGAAGAGACACCGGAGTTCTCTCCCTCTCTCCCCATGAACAAAAAAGAGGTCATGTGGGCACAGAGAGAGAAAGTAGCCACTTACTAACCAAGAAAAGAGGCATCAGAATGAAACCTACTTTGCTGACTCTTTGATCCTGGACTCCCAGCTTCTAGACCCGTGAGAAATAAATCTACTTTTTAAGCCACCCAGTCCATGGTATTTTGTTATGGCAACCCAAGCAGACTAGGACAACACCCTTTCTCACAATTTTTAGATCTTTGCTCAAGTCTTACCCTCCTCAATGAAGCCTTCTCTAACATCCCCCACTCTCTATTTCCTTTTCCTCTTTATTTTCCTCTATAGCACTTTGTCTTTTCTGACATTGTACATATTTGCTCAGTTAGTTCTTTGTTGACCGCTTCCTCCTACTAGAATATAAGACCTACAAGGATAGGGATTACTGGGCTGTTTGTTTACTGCTGTATCCTCAGCCTTGAACAATGCCTGACACAGTAGTCGCTCAGTAAATATTAGATGGATGAACGAGTGGCATGGTGATAGTTTTAAGATCTTTAACACCCTTGTTAAACATGGCAGTAAAAACAAAATAGTATTACAAAGTGTATAATTTCAGTTGCATTTTGTCAATACAATTTTTTTTGTTTTGACCTTTCTGTAAAGCAAAATTTCATATTTAATAGGCTTACTGACAAAATGCTACAATAAATGAGCCACTAAAAGGCAAGCACTTT
>NW_007731495.1:143122-145214 GCF_000696425.1 Galeopterus variegatus
TATTTCAGTTGCATTTTGTCAATACAATTTTTTTTGTTTTGACCTTTCTGTAAAGCAAAATTTTATATTTAATAGGCTTACTGACAAAATGCTACAATAAATGAGCCACTAAAAGGCAAGCACTTTTCCAAATGGTACTGAAAACTGGTAGCACAAGTCAGTTCCCCTTTAAGAAAACCTATGGAAACAATCCAATGAAAAATAGGTAAAGAAGGATCCTTACAATGACAAGATTCAAATTTGGATGTAAAATATGATTACAGCCATGTGGGTAATAAAGCAAATTACTATTGATGAAAAAATGAGTAATTTCTTGGAAGGAAACCCACACAAACTTTAATAGTGGTTATCACTGGGTTATGGGCAATAGTGGTTATGAGCAGGGTTATGGGCAGTTATTATGATATTTGGTTTTAGGTCTATATTTTCTTATCTGGTAACTTGGTAACTTGACAAATAATAAGGTACTTCAAGTTTATCAGTCCCTTCACAATTAGTGTCATCTTCAATGCTTGTCCACTTGGCTGCCATTCATATGAACATGTTTCTATGCACTGGGTACCCACTGTCATACTTCTTGTGAATACTTCAAAAACCTTTCTTAGTCGTCCAGTTGACAGCTCTGCATTCATAAAATGCCATTCTTCCCCCTACTTTAAGAAAGACTGATGAAAAACACAAGAAAGGAGAAAGCTAGCTTACATTTTACCAAACTGAGGGAGAAAGGTTCAAACCCAGGGCAGATTAAGCAGCATCTCAAAGTTTCTCTTTTAAGTGTTAATTTTGCATGAAGCCTGGGGAATAATAACCTAGGTGTCAGACTGTGTTACCTGTTGAGCTGAAAAAAATCCCATTACAATTTGCCCACTATCACACAGCAAAATCAAACTATGGTTTAGAGATTTAGCTCTTGAAGTAGCAAAGAGATGAGGAAGTTACTCCCCCCACTTTAACTGGGCTTATCATTTTTCTCTTCCATTGGATTTAGCCAGAGGACACTCAGACAGTTGCCTGGGGCACACACTTCCTGCCCTATAAAACCCTCAGATCTCTACAAAGCTTCCTATGCTTTACGGACGATGCCATGTGCTCAGAATGTCTGATGTTGAATCTCTGTGTGGGCTCATCCAGAGATTTCTGCTAGGGAAGATGCTTCTTGAACTCCACATCTTGCATTTATATTTCTGAATTTTGTTACCTGTCTTGTAAAGAGAAGAGAAAAAGAATCACTGCGTCAAGAACAAATAGGGTTCGGCAACCTTTCCGGGTGGGTATTTGTTAGTGTTGCTCTAGGTCGGCAAATGTCCTGACACTAAAATCACTTTTCCTGATTCAATCACGGTAGCTTTCCAAGAGTTCACTCTTCTCTGTAGATATGTGACCACTAGCTGGGTAGTATGAATTCATATCTTTTTTTTTTTTTTTGTCTTTTTTTTATGATCGGTAGGGGATCGTAACCCTTGTCGTGGTGTCGTCTGCACCGCGCTCAGCCAGTGAGTGCACTGGCCATCCCTATATAGGATCCGAACCCGCAGAGGGAGTGCCACTGCGCTCCCAGCGCTGCACTCTCCCAAGTGCGCCACGGGGTCGGCCCTGAATTCATATCTTATTTGCTTACTTTTGCCATGGTCTCAAGAAGGAATCTCATGGGGGATATGCTTTCCAGATAAAATCCAAATATCCTGTTAAATTTGAATTTGGGGTAAATAACAATAGTATTTTTAGTATAAGCATGTCCTATGCAATATATATTTAGTATAAGTATTTAGGACATGTTTATACCCCAAATTTATTTTCCTTCTATATGAAATTTAGATATAACTTATGACTTTAATTTTTGTTTGCTAAATCTGGAAACTGTAATGAGGAAGGAATTTTGACTGTCCCTTAAAATTTTTCATTTAAATTTTCTTTCTTACGTGTTAATGATCCTTTATAAATTCCCACAGTAAAATGCACCTGTTTTCCTTTTTGGTAAGTCTTCCTTTGTATTATCCAAATTCAAGGATAAATTTCACAAAACCTAATTTATTTCTTATTTCCATTTGTTAGTAATAAAAACTTGTCTTTTTTTTTTTTTTTTTTTTTTTTC
>NW_007731495.1:146166-146886 GCF_000696425.1 Galeopterus variegatus
GAGCGCCGCCGTGCTTCCCAAGCGGCGCACTATAGCAGTGCGCCACCGGGCCGGCCCAAAAACTTGTCTTAAAGCAAATGGCTTCAAAATATGTTATTCAATGTCAAGGGCAGGAATGGACACAATCTTTTAAAGATGTGAACACATTTTTTGATAATAATTGTTACTATGTCTCTTAATAAAGTAGAGAAAAAAGCAACAATACTTCACAGAGACCTCAGTGGTCACTTGTACTGGTCTTCGTGAGTATACACTTTCTCTCTCTCTCTCTCTCTCTGGGCTTGCTCAGGTTGAAGTCTTGTGTTACCATGACTTACACAAAATACACCCTCAGGCTACAGCAGAGTAAATTGCTGTTGTGGTTTTGCTTATCTAGAGACTAAACTGAGGGACATATCATCCAGGTAAGTTTATAGAGTTCCAATATTGTAAAAGGCTACAATTATACTGTGGAGCTAAAATGTAATAAAAGAAAGGCAACATGATACAGAACACTGTATTAACCAAAATTTTGGGGGGGAAAGGATTGTAGCTATTATAGCAATTCAAAAGAAATATTTTTATAGTTCCTTATGTGAAGAATCAAGAATACTTAAAGGAGCATTCTAAATGTCCAAATGACAGTGAAGTTTTTGTTTTGCTTAATGGAGTAAGGCCATTTGAGGCCCAAACTGGGTGCTAGTTACAATAGAGACAAAACTATGTATTGCAAACAATAGC
>NW_007731495.1:147662-149412 GCF_000696425.1 Galeopterus variegatus
TTTGGCTTTCTAGATCATCCCCATAACTTTGTGCCTTTACTTAGAAAAATGATGTACCCAAATTATACAAATTCCCCAAATATGAAAAATTCCTCAAAACTGCCCAAGGAACACAGGAATCCCCCTTCTCTAGTCCAGGCTACCAGATGTTTTGTAGCAGAGTTCTCAAACTTTATTTAACATGAGAACCCTTGGAAGGCTTCTTAAAGTATAGATTTCTGGGCTCTGTTCCCACAGTTGCTGATTAGGTAGGTATAGGGCAGGGCCTGAGCTTGTGCTTTTCCAACAGGTTGCCAGGTGGTGTTGCTGTTGCTAGTCTGGGGACCACAGTCTGAGAACCACTGCTTCAGAATTTATATTCTGATATCTTAAACCCAGTGAAGCTCACATATAATTAGGGGTTCTGTTAATTCATGTTTGCTTGTTTGAAAAGAAAAATCCCCTGCTTCATTGCATAGCCTCACAAGTGTTATAAGATTTTGCCAGGGCTGAAGACTGGAGTTAAACTGCACATGTAACTAATGTTTGATGAATTAAAAGTGGATTATATTGCATCATCTACAGAATTATTTTAATTCTCATCAATAGAGATCTCTTTGCTACAAAAAGAAGAGGGCTGGCCAGTTGGCTAAGTTGGTTAGAGTATGGTGCTGATAAAATCAATGTCCAGGGTTCAATTTCTGTACTGGACAGCTACCAAAAATAAATAAAGAAAAGAAGAAGATGGAGGTGTGGTAGCATATAATTCTGAGAAGAAATGATGGTGGCATGGTTTTCTGGGTTGATTATGAGGATTTGGAGATTGTCAGAAGCTCCAAGCATCCCAATTTGAAAGTTTGTATAATTCAAAAGCAATAAAATTATACATAGAAAGTTCTATGGGGATTTGTATGACATTTTCTAATCTCAGAATCTTTCAGGAGCTTCTTTTTACTTCCATGCTATTTTTCATATATTTCATTTTTAGCCTTTCCCCTAACCAGAAGTTTTTACATTTTGGACATAGAAAGGGATTTTTGACTCTACAGGGAATTACTTTTCACACTTAACAATGTTTGATATTGTAGATAAAAATGTCATACCTTAAAAACGCATTCTAAGTTAGTCTGCCTCTGTTACTGAATGGCCTTTGAAATTAACGAGAATATGATCAGGAGAGAATCACAAAGGGACTTCAGCTTATAGAAACATTCTTACTTTTTGATCATTTTGATGAGTTTCTAAATTACATTTTTTCTCTTTCTAGATACTCAATTAATTTAAATTTCAGATGTACTTGGCAGTATTATCTATGATGCTTATTTGTCTGACAAAACTAAAACAAATACATGGTAAAATTTCTCCTTTAGGGAACCCCTCAAGAGTACACCTTCCTCTATATCTTTATTAGAAAAACACAGATGGTGTTGCTATGTTGGTATTTGCTTATACACTACCATTTTACAGAAGAAAAGGAGGAAGAGGAGGAGGAGAAGGACAATGTCCAATGATGACCTGACACTTAAATTACTTTTTCTCGCACCAACACAGATTAGAGAAGCTAGCCATTAAATGTATATATGGCTGCATGCCTACATTCTAGCCAAATATTTAGAAATCTTCCCAAGCCAACATTTGGAGGGAGAGAGGGCTGGAGAAATTTATTCTAGGTGGAGACACCTGGGACCTCTGGTGCTGGCAGACTAAGTAGTATTCTTAATGAATGGGATTTTCCTTCTTTCATGTATATTCTCAAAAATCTAATTCACCT
>NW_007731495.1:150083-153002 GCF_000696425.1 Galeopterus variegatus
GTATTCTTAATGAATGGGATTTTCCTTCTTTCATGTATATTCTCAAAAATCTAATTCACCTAAATTAATTTTATAGCAGGGCCAAAGGATTGCTTCCTGCAAGAAGCAATACTGGGAAATATAACTCTTTGAGGGCTTAAGTAAATGACCACTGGGCATCTTAAAAACCAAACCAAACCAAAACAAAACAAAACAAACTTCTCCGTTAGGCTTTCTCCTGGATGAAATTCCCATTGTTGCTATTCTAATGCAAAATCCTTTGTAGCATTGTAAAGTAGGCATTTCAGTTTTGACTCCCAGCTGTGTTCCTCTATTGCTTTCCAATGACCTCTTTCTTCAGTTCCCTGGAAATCTGTACTTTCTCTGAGTGCCCAAATTCCAGACAACAACTTTTTGAGCTCCAGTCTCCAAACGTATTTCCATTTCTTCTTTGTCTTCTTCCATTTTATCATTTCTCTATCTTCCTCTCCTCATACTTTGAATTAGTGTAGTTGACTTCAGGTTGATTTTAGATGAAGCCATTTGATAAAATTATATCATATTAAGATATGATGTACTGGTGGGCAAGATCCCTCCAAGAGGAACTAGTACCCTAAGAGAAAGGCAGGGTAGGTAACCTAAATTGGAGTCAGAGTAATGTTATTAGTAGGACATTACTTAGGCTTGTGTGAAACACCTCACAAGGGAGTCAGGGGCAGCCCATGCCTAACATGGGCTGAAACTTTGAGAAGGGAGGCATTGAAGACATATCTATTATTTCTCAACAGACTCTATTTGCTTGGATTCGTCTTTTTTTAAAAAACTAAGTAGCTAGTCAAGTTACTTAAAGCAGTGAGGCACCATTATTCCACAGCCATATTTTCAAAATATAATCATTATAAGAAGTACAAAAAGCCCAAATTGTCAGCAAACTTCAAGGGTAATTGTATTAAAGAAAAATTAATCTTTATTTAACTTTCCTAAACTATGCGCTCACAACACTGAAAACTGTTATGACCTCCCTGTTTCAGAAGAAGTAGATTATTTATTTGTAACACTGGGCAGATATGCTCATTAACATGCTGTCATAAACAGTTGCATTAAATGTATTATGTGTTCTGTGACATAAATAAGGTGCCGAACATGAGGTTGTGTTTAAAATATAGGCCCCAAGAAGAACAAAAAAGCAATAAATGCTTTTTAATACAGTTGCCTTGGCTTGAAATTTAAATTTATCTCTACCTTATTAATGCTACTTCTAAGGAAACCGTGGATATTACTCTAGTGAAATATCCTGACATTTAAGGACATTACAACTTCTTTCTGCTTCCTCATGCTTGATGAATCTCAAGCCAGGTGTTTGCTAGACTGTGTGTTTTCTTCTGGTAAAGGAGGAGATTGCGTAGGCATGGGGAAGGCATTTACAGCAAAATCAGTCTGCGTCCCAGCAAGATTAGAGCAGGTTCATTTGATAGATACCCTTAACACATTTCAGTTCTGAGAGTTTCCAAACTGGATGTTGAATCATCTAATTCGACTTCTTCATTTGCAGATGAGGGAAATGAGGTTCTGAGGACATTAAGGACCTGTTTAAGTCATAGATCTTTAATTAATAAAGCCAGGATCTAGGGCTAAATATCTAGACTCCCAATTTGATGTACTTTCTACTAGAAGAACAGGCTGTACTATAATCAGGTTGGCTACACAAAAAGGATCTGTAGGGAGAAGGAGCTTATTTGGCTAGAGGGGGCCACGCTGGTATCATCTGGCATCCTTATCAATCTCATTTATAGTAACATAAATGCCCACTGTTATTTGACAATTTATATTAATTTGAGCAAAGTTCCAGATGCTTTTTGTGGGTGAGTGGCCTAGTTAGATGGAATGAGGGTGTGACAATGAGTGACACAGTTTACTGGGCAAAGTAGTAGACTTCAAACAGAAGATTTAGAAAAATCGGGTATGCAGAGGAAGGCAGATCATACCAGGGAGAAATCGTGAGAAGTTATTATGCTTTTTTTTTTTTTTACTGGAAAATGGGGTATACAAATCTAGGAATAAGTCTGTCCATTGGCTTTAGCATGAGTCAGTCCCTTATGAGAATATTGATTATATTCAATTTAGGTGTCTGCTTTTTAAATGACAGAAAACTGGAAAGTTTTTAGAAAGTACAACTAAAAGTTTTCTTGTTATAGAAAAATCAAGGAAGCTAATGAAGTTGAGGCTATTATCCTGAGAAAAAATGTAGACTAAAACATAATTAAAGGGTATTTTTTTAAGAAATGAAATGCTGCTTCAAAAGAAGAAAGGACTTTTACAAGAAAATGTCTCTCTCTGCTGCATTTTCATAAGAGGCGGTTCAGAAGAAAATGGATTAAACAGCAGCAAGAAAATTCAGCTAGACTCTAAGAATGATTAAGTGTTGAAAACAAGATACCATGGGACATTGTAGGCTCTCTAGCCCCAGAGATTGTTCAAAATGAAATTGAAAGTAGTTTGACCTGAATGGTTAAGTATGCACCTGTCAAAGCGAAGGGTGGGCCCGATGACTTCCTGAGATCTTTTGAAGGTCTTTGATTCAACAACGAAGCATTCTGTCAAATGCTGTACTGCCAGCCTCTAAAAGGATATACAGTCCTTTAACTGATTACATTTGCTCCATCCCCTCCAAATTTGTAAATGACTTCCTATTCCTCCTGTCGATTCCATATGTTTATTTGGGGTTATGAAAAAAAATCAACTATAATATTCATTTAGATTTCCACACCCACGAGCAACATTTAGATGAAAATTAAGACACTTGTGGGATTTGAGATTTTAGGTAGTAGCTTTATTGACTTCCTTCTGCAAGGGGGATTCACCTACTTTAAAATGCACCTTTTTTTTGTTGTTGTTGTTATTCTTAATAACTTTGCCCACACTGTTCAGAGCTGATTTCTA
>NW_007731495.1:153881-155087 GCF_000696425.1 Galeopterus variegatus
TTTTTTTGTTGTTGTTGTTATTCTTAATAACTTTGCCCACACTGTTCAGAGCTGATTTCTATTTTTGTAAAACACTATGTCTGAGTATATTTCTTAAAATTCCAGTGGATGCAATCATCAGAATGAAGAGATAGAAATAGTCCCCCAAATCTTAAGTACCACACCACTAACTACTACTACTTTAAAATATCAAGTTGTATTTAGAAAATAGTAGTTTTTTCTGTGTAAAACTTTAAGTACTGACTGATATGTGATGACTGACATGAGATGATAGCCATGTATATATTCTTAATTTCTCATAGTATTATTCTGGAGGCCAATCATATCACTAATCCTGGTTACCTCAACGGGGTGCTTTTCTGCTTGTTTAACACAATATCCCTGATTTTAAGTTTCATTTACTCTTGGACATTTTTCAAAGCCCCTAGCTTTATTGAAAACGTTTGTAAAGAAAAGGCAGGGAATTTAAGCCTGAGATTCATTTGAATGCATGAACGTATTTCCCTGTGCTCTCTTGCTCTAGGCTTCCAAGTCAAAGCTTTCACGTCCCTGCGCTTCCGGTCAGAACCTTCCGATGCTGTCACAATGCGGGGAGGAAACGTCCTCCTGAATTGCTCTGCCGAGTCCGACCGTGGAGTCCCAGTTATCAAGTGGAAGAAAGATGGCATCCACCTAGCCTTGGGACTGGATGAAAGGAAGCAGCAACTTCCAAATGGGTCTCTGTTGATACAAAACATACTTCATTCCAGACACCATAAACCAGATGAGGGACTTTACCAGTGTGAGGCGTCTTTAGGAGACTCGGGGTCAATTATTAGCCGGACGGCAAAAGTTGCAGTAGCAGGTAAGTGGATTCTTTCTTCTCTTCCTCCTCCCTCTCCATCTCTTCTTATTCCTTTTTGCAAAGAAAATAATCTTTGCAGAAAGTGTACATTCTGAATTTAGAAAAATTTTTAATTTACAAATAGTAATTGTATATATTTATGGGGTACAATGTGATGTTTTGATACATGCATACATTGTGGAATGATTATATCAAGCTAATTAGTGTATCTATCAACTCACATATTTACCTCCTTTTCTTGTACTGAGAACATTTAAAATCCACCTTTAGCAATTTTGAAATATACATTACATTATTATTAACTATGGTCAACGTGCTGTGCAATAGATCTCAAAAACTATTCCTCCTGACTGAAACTTTCT
>NW_007731495.1:156039-158400 GCF_000696425.1 Galeopterus variegatus
ACTATGGTCAACGTGCTGTGCAATAGATCTCAAAAACTATTCCTCCTGACTGAAACTTTCTATCCTTTGACCAACATCTCCTTATTCTCTACCCGCCCCCCACCAGCCTCTGTTAACCTCTATTCTACTCTATAGTTCAATGAGTTTAATTTCTTTAGATTCCCCATGTAAGTGAGCTCACGCAGTATTTGTCTGTCTGTGCTTGGCTTATTTCACTTAGTCTAATGTCCTCCAGGTTCATCTATGTTGTCACAGATCCCAGAAATGGGATTGCTTCATCATATGATAAAAATTCTATTTTTAGTTTGTTGAGAAACTTTCATGTTGCTGTCCAGGATGGCTGTACTAATTTACATTTCCACCAACAATGTACATTTTCTTTTCTTAAAAAAAAAAAAAAAAGGAAGTATGTGAAAAGATTCATGTTTATTCCTTCATGGTCTTGATTGACTTTTCTCCTTAAATTAGCTTGGAAAACATAGCAGGATCTCAACAATCAACACAATATTATGAGATTGTTTTAAAGCAAGGCAGGTTCAAGTTGATTCACTGCTTATGTATAAGGGAGGCCTTTTTTTTTTTTTTTTTCCTTTTTTGTCTTTTTTACTGACCCGTAACGGGATCACAACCCTCAGTGTCGCGCACGTACCGGGGACCGGCAACGGGATCGCAACCCTCGGTGTTGCGCCCGTACCACGCTCAGCCAGTGAGCGGGAATGGTCTCCACATGGGATCCGAACCCTCGGCGGGAGCCCCTCCATGCTCACAAGCGGCGCACTTCTCCAGTGCGCCACCGGGCCGGCCCATTAGGGAGGACTTTTAATTATTAAAAAATTTATAAAATAATTTCCTTATTAATTTTATTTTACAGGTTTACTAATGATGAACTTTTGTAGAGTCTTTCTTTTTCTTTTTTTTTTTTTTGACCTTCAGAGCTGTGAATTTTATCTTAATTATAATGACATGACCTACAACATAAAGATCTTAAGTGAAAAATAAAAATTTCCACTAGGGCATCCAAATATCTTGATGCTTGGTACCATTTTGGCTCAACAGCTGAGTGATAAGATGAACAGTTTTNTTTTCTTTTCACCTGGATACATCAAAGTCATATAGACTCTGACAAAACAGTATTGAATATTCTAGAATCCATGATATTGCTATTTCTGCTCACTATTCTGGTTAGAGGGCAGCTCATAATTATTTTTTTTCTGGCTCCTGCAGTGTTAGACCCACAGGGAGAGAAATAAGGTTTTTACTTGTTTCTATAATGATTTCACTAATATATATACATACACACACATATATATATTTGACATACATATTATGTGTGTGTGTATATATACAATATATATTTAATGTTGGTATGGAACATAAAGCAAGGCAAATGGATCTTACCTGAAATAAGTTTAAGCTGTCAAATGGGTAAACAGATTTGAAGGGCTGCTTTGAAATTTAATCTTTAGTTCTCAGTAAAAATTTGAACCCATAGGCTGTTTTTAGTCATTTCACATGGGTTTCCTTTTCCAGGTCCCATCTGGAACCTAGTCTAGTGTCATCCTGGAAGACTGATGAGAACGAGAACTCATTTCCGGCACTAACAGTAACTAGGACAGTCAGGCAGGGCCACCCCTCCCCCCTGCACTCTTCTAGTAATGGCTCTAGAAAGGTCAAATATGAAAGAGATGATTTTGTCAGGTGGTGCTAAAGGTATCTCACAGAAATGCAATAGTGCACAAAGCCAGCTTTATGCCACTCTTTGGTGACTTTTTTCTTACTAAAGACTCTGTTATGGACTGAATGTTTTGTCCCCACAAAATGTGTATGTCGAAATCCTAACCCCCAATGTGAAGGATGGTATTAGGAGGTGAGGCCTTTGGAAGGTAAGTAGGTCATGAGGGTGGATCCCTCATGAATGCGATTAGTGCCCTTATAAAAGGGACCTCAGACTGCTCTCTTGTTCTTTCTGCCATGTGAGGATATAAGGAGAAGTTGGTAGTCTGAAACTCAGAAGAGAGCTCTCACCAGAAACCAACCATACTGGCACCCAAACTCAGACTTTTCAGCCTTCAGAACTGTGGGAAATAAATTTCTAATAAATAAATGTCTGTTATTTCTAGCCTACCCATTTTATGGTACCTTGTTATAGCAGCCCAAACTGACCAAGGCAGACTCTTTCATATTCAGTTAAAGCACATTTTACCTCAGCAAAGATATCCTGATGGGTTGGGTCCTCCCCTAGGAGTGGGCCCAGCCATTCTGGTTTACCCTGGACTGACTTGGTGTTAGCACTTGAAAATCCTGTGTCCCAGGAAGCCCCTCAGTGCCAAGGCAAAGTTAGGATGGTTGGTCACCTGCATT
>NW_007731496.1:0-774 GCF_000696425.1 Galeopterus variegatus
AAAATTTAATAAATCTCAAAGTCTAGATCCTATAGAACAAGAAGGCCTTGAAATGTCTGACAAGGAATTTCGAGTGATAATTCTAAGGAAACTGAATGAAATACAAGAAAACTCAGCTAGACATCATGATGAAAGGAGTAAAATTATACTTGACCCGAAAGAGGAAATGTACAAGAAAATCAATGCCCTGAAAAAAAATGTAGCAGAAATTGCTGAACTGAAGAAGTTATTCAGCGAAATAAAAAACACAACGGAGAGTTTAACCAGCAGGCTTGCAGAAGTTGAAGAGAGAACCTCTGAACTTGAAGATGGGCTGTTTGAAGTAACACAAGCAGACAAAAAAAAAAAAAAGAAAAAAGAA
The DNA here is from genome assembly GCF_000696425.1 of Galeopterus variegatus. Taxonomy (NCBI): domain Eukaryota; kingdom Metazoa; phylum Chordata; class Mammalia; order Dermoptera; family Cynocephalidae; genus Galeopterus; species Galeopterus variegatus. The sequence goes on from NW_007731496.1 coordinate 362, forward strand.
AAAAGAATCAAAGGCATTGAAGAAAATTTGAGAGAAATATCAGACAACCTTAAGCGCTCAAATATCCGAGTCATGGGTATTCCAGAAGGGGAGGAAAAAGGAGATTGCATTGAAAACATATTCAACAAAATAGTGGCAGAAAACTTCCCAGGTATAGGAAAAATCACAGATCTTCAGATCCAGGAAGCTCAACAATCTCCAAACCTATTCAACCCAAAAAGGTCTTATCCAAGACATGTTTTAGTAAAATTGGCAAAACTCAGATGCAAAGAGAGAATCTTAAAAACTGCAAGACAGAAGCTTCAAATCACCTATAAGGGAGCCCCAACCAGACTAATATCAGACTTTGCATCACAAACCCTACAAGCCAGAAAGAAATGGGATGATATATTCAAAGTACTAAAAGACAGAGA
>NW_007731496.1:4409-16231 GCF_000696425.1 Galeopterus variegatus
AAGCAATGACTGCCAAGCTGGGGCCACTAGAGCTCAGGGGAAGAGGAGGAGAGACCTACAGAATGTATGAAGGCAGAAGAAACCATCAGGAGAGTTAAGAAAGGACCACTCCTTCCATTTCTTGCCCCAGCCACTTCAAGGGTGGAGTTGGTGAGCACACCGAGCAAGAGCTGGCAAAAACTCCAAGTGTGTCCTTCATATGAAGTTGCGTGGAGGTGACAGGGGAGAAGAGGGCCTTGGTGCCCCTCAGGCCAGCAAGACCACTAACAGGGTTCCCATGGACCCACATAGGAGCAAGGAGCCACAACAACTGAAAATAGGAGCCACTCAGAGGCCAGTGAGTTATTGCAAGGGACGAGTGCATGGCCCACCCCATAAGAAGTGTTTGGGGTGTGGGGGGTGGAGGAAACAGGCCCACCAGGGCAACACTGGTACACAGCAAGGACAACCGATGTGCCCTCTAACCAGCACAGAGCCACTCAGTGGAGACTGGTCAAGAATATAAAACTGCAGGGGGTGAAGTTTGCTGAAAAGACTGAGGCCCAGACCAGAGTTTCTACACAACCCAGGTGTACTGGATCTCACAAGACCTAGAAGTACATACAAATCAACCATTAAAAACTGAGCTGCACAAAAAGACTTCCCCAGGGAATCAGCAGCAAAGACATAATTTAGCTCAACTACAGGGCTCAAGTGCTGGTCACCACAGGAAGTTCCCCCATTTTAAAAGTAAGCAAAGGACAACAAATTAGTTCTAGAGCAGAGTTTAAGTAGTGGAAACAGTGAATAATCCAACACAGAACTGAAAGAAAAAATAAAATACCCGCAGATCAGAGACAAAGTTTGATATTAACTAGTAAAGGTCTCACTTCACCAAAGAACACCTATAAAACCTAGAAGGACTGGAAGCCCCCTGCGCCCCCAAGCCAGGGAGGGGGTAAGGCCAGGGTCCTCAGCCATATGCCCCAACACCCACAACCAGCCCAGCAACAATCACCAAGCTGCCACAGGAAGTGCCCCAGGCTCTGAAGCCGGGGCAATGGGGGGCTGAGGGCTTCAGCCACATACCCCCGACACCCACAACCAGACCAGCAACAGCCACCGAACCACAACAGGAAACATTCCAAGCTCCCAAACCAGGGCAGTTGGGGGCTGAGTTCTTCATCCACACCCCCCTGACATCTGCATTCAGCCAAGCAACAACCAAGCTACCACTGTAAGGCCCCTGATCTCCCCTGCAGGAATGAGGGGGGTGCCACTGGCCTAAATCATGCCCCCCTTCTTCCTCCTCCCACCCTATTTCCTTCCCCCTTGCCTTCTCCCCATCCCACCCAACTGCTCTTCAACATCTTAGAATGTAAAAACAGATGGAGCCAGGGACCAACCCAACCTTCCACATCCAGGCACGCTGCTGATGCCACAGGGCCCGCCTGGGGTCCTCAAGCTTGGAGCCGCAGGAACTGACCCCTCCTCCTTCAACCAGGCATGCCACCACTGCCACAGGGCCTGCCCAGGGTCCTCCTGCAACCAGGCAAGTAACACGCGAAAAACACCTCTTCCACGTGACCACAGCCAAAACAGCAGCCATGGCTGTTGCAAAGGCAGCTAGACACCACAACCACCATGCAGATGGCCCAATGTACACTGTGCAATGTACACTGATACAAGGAGAGTCACCGATGGAGACCAAGGAAAAGAAGAGGATGTCTCTCTCCACAAAGCCCACTGCAGAGTGATAGAAGAAGCATCTACTTTACGATAATGGTGGGGGACCTGAACACACCTCTCTCAGGTCATCTAGGCAACAAATCAATGGAGTGACTATTACTCTTTCAGAAGGAGAGAAGAAATCTAGGTATCAGAGGTGGGAGTCGGGAGGGAGATGGGGATGGGCAGAGACTGAATAAGGGGCATAAAGAATGAGGGTGATCTGTAATAATATACATGCTGATAATATTGATTTGATCAACATAATAAGTCAACAATGAACCCCAAAAATATGTATAATCAATTACGACTGAATAAAAAACAAAGAAAAAAAAAAAAGCCTACACTGACCATAGTTTACACACACACACAAGCTAGGAGAGAGGAAGACACTGTTCTTTAAAAAAGAACTTTTAAAAGTGGAATAATTCACAATTCTTTCACACACACACACACACACCCGTTCACATCTCCATAAAGGGTGCTGTACTACAGCACAGTTTTCCATTATAGAAATTTCATGTGTGTCTATGTGTTGGATCTTATAGCTGTAAGAGTGATTATAATTTATCTATTTTTCTTAAGCAAAGTCCAAACTTCACTAAATGTAAAACAGATGTCATGGATTTTTTTCACAAAATGTTGGCAGTAACACATTTCTGTTTCAACTAAAGTAGTCAGATAACTAAAATTATTCTGAATATCTCCTTCTTAAGAGAAAAACATAAAGAGAAATTTTAGAATAAAAATTTTTTAAAGTTTTATTCTAAAAATAAATTCCTGGGCATATTAGGTCTAAAATTAGGTGATTATCAGAAGTTAATTAACTAAAATATTATCAGTCACTCTCATACATTGCCAGTGGAATGCAAAAATAGTACGCTTATGTGAAAAAGTTTGGCAGTTTATTAAGATAAAGATCATATGACTCAGAGATTCCACTTGTGGTTATTTACCCAAAGTAAACTTACATTCACACAAAAACTTCTAGAGAATGTTTATGGCAGCATGCATGTATATGTAAGTAAATATACACACCCATACATACATATATATGAGGGATAACATGCTATACAGGTTCAGCATCCATAATTCAAATTTCCAAAATCCAAAATGCTCCATAATCTGAAACTTTTTGAGTGCTGACTGAACGACACTCAAAAGAAATGCTCATTACATTTCAGATTCCAAATTATCAGATTAAGGATGCTCAACCAGTAATGCAAATATTTGAAAATCCAAAACAAAATCTGAAATCCAAAAAATTTCTGGTCCCAAGCATTTCAGGTGATGGATAATCTACCTCTATTATATACAATTACAAATATGCTATATGTATATATAAAACCATAATGTGCTATATTCATGAAGAACTGAAAATAACCGAAATGTCCTTCAACAGGTGAATGAATAAACAAATACTGGTACATCCATACAGTGGAGTACTACTCAGAAATGAAAAGAAACAATCTACTGATGCCTACGAGATGAGTGAATTTCAAAGGCATTATACTGAGTAAAGAAGCCAGTCTCAGAAGGTTACACACTGGGTGATTTCATTTATTTGGAATTTTGTAGAAAGCAAAATTCATGATGAAGATCAGAGCAGGTTTTGCTAGGAGTTAAGAATGGAGGAGGATATGTCCTAGCCAGAGGGATTAGGCAAGATAAAGAAATAGAGGGCATCCAAATTGGAAAGGAAGAAGTCGAATTGTCGCCATTTGCAGACAACATGATCTTATATTCAGAAAACCCAAAAACCTTCACCAGAAAATTCTCAGACTGATAAACAAGTTCAGTAAGTTGCAGGATACCAAATCAATACACAAAAGTAAGTAGCATTTCTATATAACAACAAACCAGCAGAAAAACAAATCAAGAAAGCAATCTTATCTGTGATAGCTACAAGACAAACAAACAAACAAAAAATACCCTAGGAGTAAATTTACCCAAGGAGGTACAAGATCCCTACAAGGAAAACTACAAAACACCAATGCAAGAAATTGAAAAGGACACAAAGAAATGGAAATATATCCCATGTTCACAGATTGGAAAAATTAATATTGTGAAAATGACCATACTACCACAAGCAATCTACAGATTCAGCGCAATCCCTATCAAAATACCAATGACATCCTTTACAGAAATAGAAAAAAAAAATCCTAAAATTTGTATGGAAACACAAAAGACCCTGAATAGCCAATGCAATCCTGAGCAAAAAGAACAAAGCTGGAGGCATCACACTACCTGACTTTAAAATACACTACAAAGCAACAGTAACCAAACAGCATGGTACTGGCATAAAAACAGCCACATAGACCAATGAAACAGAACAGAGAACCAAGAAATAAAGCTACGTATTTATAGCCAACTGATTTTCCACAAAGCCACCACCAGTATTCATTGGGGAAAGAACACTTTCTTCAATAAATGGTGCTGGGAAAATTGGATATCCACATGCAGAAGAATGAAACTAGACTCCTCTCTATTACCATATATCAAAATCAACTCAAAAAAAAAAAAAAAAGATTTTAATGTAAGACCCAAAATTATGAAACTACTAGAAGAAAACAGACGAACCACTTCAGGACATTGGTCTGGGCAAAGACTTTATGAAGAGGACCTCAAAAGCAGGCAACAAAAGCAAAAATAGATAAATGTGATTTATCAAACTAAAAAACTTTTGCTCTACAGAGGAAAGAATCAAAAGAGTTGAATGAACAGATAACCTGCAGAATGGGAGAAAATATTTGCCAACTATGCATCCGACAAGGGATTAATATCCACAGTATACAAGAAATTCAGACAATTCAACAGCAAAACAACAAATAATATGAGTAAAAAATGAACAAATGAGCTGACTAGACATTTCTCATAAGAAGACATATGAATTGCCAACAGGTATATGAAAAAATGCTCAACATCACTAATCATTAGGGAAATGCAAACTAAAATCACAATGAGATACCACCTTCCTCTGGTTAGAATGGTTATTATCAAAAAAGCAGAAGATAACAATGCTGGTGAGGATGTGGAAAAAGAGGAACTGATGGTGGGAGTGTAAATTAGTACAACCATTATGGAAAACAGTATGGAGAATCCTCAAAGAAATAAAAATAGAACTACCATGTGATCCAGCAATCACACTACTGGGGATATATTCCAAAAAGGAAATCAGTATATCGAAGAGGTATTTGGACTCCCATGTGTATTGCAGCACTATTCACAATAACCAAAATATGTAATCAACCTAAGTGTCCATCAACAGATGAATGGATAAAGAAAGTGTAGTATATTCAATAGGATATTGTCATTAAAAAGAATAAAATTCTGTCATTAGTGGCAACATGGATAAGCTTGGAGGACATTATGTAAAGTGAATTAAGCCAGGAACAGAAAGAGAAATACCACATGTTCTCATTCATATGAGGAAGCTAAGAAAGTTGATCACATAGAAGTAGAGAGTAGAAGAGCGGTTATCAGAGGCCAAGAAGGGGAGGACAGCAAGAAGTTGGTTAACGAAAACAAAATTACAGCTAGATAGGAGGAGTAAGATCTAAGGTTCTGTAGCACTGAAGGGTGACTAAAATTAACAACAATTTATTGTATACTTTTTTTAAATTGAATAGTTAGCTAGAAGAGAGGATTTTGAATGTTCCCAACACAAAATGATAAATGTCTGAAGGGAAAAAAAAAAATCAGTGGTTGCTAGGGTTTCGGGAGGAGGGAAGGAGAATGAACAGGTGGTTGAATAGTTAGCTAGAAGAGAGGATTTTGAATGTTCCCAGCACAAAATGATAAATGTCTGAGGGGAAAAAAAAAAATCAGTGGTTGCTAGGGTTTCGGGAGGAGGGAAGGAGAATGAACAGGTGCAGCACAGAAGACTTTGAGGGCAGTATAACTATTCTGTATCATACGGTAAAGGTGAATATATGACATTATGCATTTGGCAAAACCCATAGAACTGTACAACACAAGAAGAAAACCCTAATGCAAATATACCATACTAATTTAAGATGTTAACAATAAGAGAAATTTGGGGGGAGGAGGGGGAAATGTGAACTGTATTTTCTTCTCAATTTTTTTGCAAACCTAAAACTTCTATAAAAATAAAATCTATTACTTAAAGAAAGGAGTAGGGGAGGATGTGACTACAAAGAGATAGCTTAAGGGTTTTTTGTGTGTGTTGATAGAACAGTTCAATATCTTAATTGTAATAACTACACAAATCCATACATGTGTTAAAAATCATAGACTGGGGCTGGCCCGGTGGCACACTGCTACAGTGCGCCGCTTGGGAGCGTGGTGGCGCTCCCGCCGAGGGTTCGGATCCCACATACAGACCGGCCGCTCACTGGCTGAGCGAGGTGCGGGCGCAACACCAAGGGTTGCGATCCCATTGCCGGTCACAAAAAAAGACAAAAAGGAAAAAAAAAAAATCATAGACTGTACACCAAAAAAAAGCCAACTTTACTGCACTGCAATTTTTTTGTTGTTGTTGTTGGCAGCTGGCCAGTTCAGGTATCCAAACCCTTGGACCCTGGTGTCATCAGCACCACGCTCTACCAACTACACTAACCAGGCAGCCCAATTTTTAATATTTTTAAAAAGTGACTGGAGGGCCGGCCCAGTGGCGCACTCAGTAGAGTGCAGCGCTTGGGAGCGCGGCGGTGTTCCCACGGAGGGTTCAGATCCCATATAGAGACCAGTCCGCTCACTGGTTGAGCGCGGTGCGGGCGTGACATTGAGGGTTGCAATCCCGTTACCGGTCACGAAAAAAGACAAAAAGGAAAAAAAAAAAGTGACTGGATAGGCAAGAACTGTAAATTATCCATGTGCCTATGAACAGTACGAAAAAAATATTTTAGGTAAAATATTTTAGATATTTAAAATATTAGGTATTTTAAGTAAAATATTTAATTTATACAAATATTTTAGATAAAATATTTTAGATATAATATTTGCTATATTTTAATTAAAATATAGTATATTCACACAGTGGCATAACATAGCAAAGAGAATTTAAAAATACGACATCATATAACACTACAGGTGAATCTCACAAACATAAAATTAAGTAAAGGAAGCAAGATAGATAATAGAACACACCATTAGACTACATTTACACGACGTTCAAAAACACAATTCTAGGTCTTAGGACAATGGTTGATTATGGTAGAGATGAGGAGTGACTAGCAGGGCTGTGGATACTGGTTTCACAGATGGACTCTGTTCACTTTCTGGGAATTCAATGAGCCATATGCTTGGGATCTGTGTGCTTTTCTGTAAGTATATGAAGTCTCAATAAAAGTGTTTAAAATGATGAAAAATAAATCAGTCAGATAAGTCCATTATTCTACAAATATAGTCTATAATCTTTTATTGAAAACTTACTATGTGCCAGGCTGGGCACTGGAGACAAAGCAGTGAACAACAACAAAAAAAGGCATAATCCCTGCCTTCAAGAAAGGAAATACAGGGCCGGCCCGGTGGCGCACTGGAGAAGTGCGCCGCTTGGGAGCGCGGCGGCGCTCCCACCGAGGGTTCAGATCCCATGTGGAGACCGGTTCCCGCTCACTGGCTGAGTGTGGTGTGGGCGCAGCACCGAAGGTTGCGATCCCGTTGCCGGTCCCCGGTACGGGCGCGACACCGAGGATTGCGATCCCGTTACCGGTCAGTAAAAAAGACAAAAAGAAAAAGAAAGGAAATACAAATTTTACACATGATACAAATAAATACTTCCAGGTACCGACCAGAAAATTAAATAAAGAAACACAGAAGAACAGAGGAAGTTTTTTTAGCTCTGATTAGACCCTGAAAAAGCCAGAGAATTGAGTTTTAATGCCCATGCAGGAGAAGAGGTAAGATTATAGGCCTGTGTAAGGTGAAGAGCTGGGACCACTCTATACAGTTATGCTCATAAGGCTACGACTCCAGTGGAAAGATAAACTCCACCTTTCAGGCCAAAGAATGAACAAGAAGGCTTTATTATGCCTGGGCCACAAGTGGTTAAAAAAAAAAATTCCTGTTAGGAAGAGAAAACTGAGGCCAGGACTTCACAGAAGTTTAGTGTCTGAATTTACAATACCTACACAGTGGAAGAAATTTCAGGAAGAGAAACCATAAAAACTGGTCCCTAAGCATTGATTCAACTGGGACAAAACTGCTCTGGAGGGCTACTTCAACAACATAGGACCTCCAGAATTTCCCCACAGAAAATAAGCACCACTAAAGATGAGTTCATAATTTTAAAAAAAGAAGAAACTTATAAAGAATTAGCAAATACAACAAATAGGAAGATTAGCACTTCAAGAATGTAAAATAATAGAACAATCTGAAAACCTTTAGTGTATTTAAAAATAAAGAGCTAAAAGATGGAAAAGAAAAGATAGAAAAAGAAATTTAAACAAATAATAAATGTAGTGCTGAGCAAATCCTGAGCCTGAGGAGCAGAATATACAGAACAGTTATCTCTCAAAAGTAAACTATAGAAGGCAGAATGGGGAAGAGCAGAATTCAAAGTTCAACCTGTCTCCATCAGACAATACAGTGGTCGTGGCAGCATAGCTTCAGCATGGTATCCAGGCTGGCAACTAAAACTCAGAGGTAGAAACTTATAATAAAAAAAAGCTGTGGTCCTAAGAATGTGGGATGAATCTGTTTTACTTTTCCTTTCTGTTTCTACCACATGGCCCTAGACATGGACACTGATAATGGAAGTGCACGGCACAGCAGGAAAGCTTACGCCCCAGCTTGCTGGCTGGAGGACTGAGAAGGAAAGATACAAAGAACCAGAAAAAGTGTTGGTGAGATTGAAGAAATGAAGGACATCAAGAGAGTGATCCCACAAGATGTGAATAAATTTCTGGCTTACACCTCTGAGTTTCACATACATGTACCTGACCCTAAACAGGACACTGTATTTTTTGAGAACTCAGCTACAAGACAGACCACCACTCAGGTCCCAAAATGGCTACTGATGGGCACATACAAAGGACTGATCTGAACATCACTGCAAATCCACTAGTATGTGAACTGACGTTGGAGACACAGCACACAGAAGATGTGTCAGATCTTGCAGCCACCTGGTTGACTGCTTGGTGAAATAGAAATGTCAACATTCTTCATCAGTTTTAAACAAGACTCAGAGTCTCATAATGTCCAGGACACATTCCAAAATTACTCAGCATATGAAGAATTGGGAATACATCAATAAGCAAGGCAAAAGACAATTTATAGACACCAAACCAGAGATGATAGTGTTGTTGGAATTAGACTCTAAAGCAGCTATTTATAACCATGCCTCAAAAAATAAGAGTAAACATTCATGAAATGAATGAAAAGATAAAATATGTCCACAAAGAAATAGAAGGTAAAGAAAAACCACATAGAAACTCTGGAACTGAAAAATACAATAACAAAATTACAAAGTTTACTGTATAAGCGCAAATGCATAATAAAGAGTCAATGAACTTGTAGACAAATGTCAACAGAAACTGTCTGATCTGACTAATATAGAACAAAAAGATTGAAAAAAATTAACAGAGCCTCAAGGACATGTGGGACACCAAAAGGCCTGACACATTAATGTCACTGGAGACCCAGGAGCAGAAGAGAAAAGTGTTGTGTTGAGTAAAAAAATATGAAGAAACAACAGTTGAAAACTTGCCAAATTTGGCGAAAGGCATAAACTCTCAAGTTCAAGAAGCTCAGAGAACCCCAGAGAGAATAAACTCAAAGAAATTCAGGCATAAACTCTCAAGTTCAAGAAGCTCAGAGAACCCCAGAGAGAATAAACTCAAAGAAATTCAGGCATAAACTCTCAAGTTCAAGAAGCTCAGAGAACCCCAGAGAGAATAAACTCAAAGAAATTCATGTCTAAACACATCCTAATAAAACTACAGGAACATAAGAAAAAAGAAATCCTTAAATCACAGAAAGGCAGACACATTTGATATAGGGGAATAAAGATTCAAAGACAATGGATTTCTCAACAGAAACCAAGGAGGCCAGAAGGAAGTGAAACAACATTTTTAAAGTACAGGAAAAAAACGAACTGTCGACCATAATTCAATATCCCATGAACATATCATTTTGGAATGAAAATAGAATAATGACATTCTCAGAGGAAAGAAAACTAAAAGAATTTGTCCAACTGAACCTACTGAAAAAAAATTCTAAAAAAAGATCTTCAGTTGAAAAGGAAATAAAACCAGAGGGATACTTGGAACTTCAGAAATGAACAAAGAATAGCCAAAATGGTAAGAATCTGTACAAATGTTATCAGACTCATCTTCTCTTAAGTTCCTTAAAATATGTAAAAAGGTCCAAAGCAAAATGTACAACATTATCTGAGTAGGGTTTCAATATATGAAATATGCAGAAACACTATATAAGAAAACTACAACATGGAGAGATGAGAGTAAAAGAATCTATTTGTCATAAGGTACTTCAAAAAGTTCATGGAAGGGCCGGCCCGTGGCTCACTCGGGAGCGTGTGGTGCTGATAACACCAAGGCCATGGGTTCGGATCCTATATAGGGATGGCCGGTTGGCTCACTAGCTGAGCGTGGTGTTGACAACACCAAGCCAAGGGTTGAGATCCCTTTACCGGTCATCTTTAAAAAAAAAAGTTCATGGAAAAACAGGTTTAAAAGATAATACGGGGCCGGCCCGGTGGCCCACTGCTACAGTGCGCTGCTTGGGAGCGCGGCGGCGCTCCCACCAAGGGTTCGGATCCCACATGCAGACTGGTTCCCACTCACTGGCTGAGCGAGGTGCGGGCGCAACACTGAGGGTTGCGATCCGTTGCCGGACACGAAAAAAGACAAAAAGGAAAAAAAAAAAAGATAATATGAATCTTTCTATGGACTTTTTGAAGTATCCTCATATATTCTATTTGAAATGGCAAAATATTAATGCTAAAGACTATTATCCCTATAGCAACCAGTTATATATACATACAATATGCATATTACATAAATACATATTATGCAAAAAAGAATATATTAATATGTCTATAAACCAATATATATATATCATATATAATGACATTAATATAAAAATATATGTGTATAAATATATATATAAGATATAGAAAAAATCAAAATAAAATGGAATAGTAAAAAAAATGTATTCAAATACTATAGAAGACAGCAGGAAAGGGAAAATAAAACAACAAAACAGAGAACAGAAAATCATCAAGTGTACAGACCTTAATCCAAACATACCAATCATTACATTAGATGTAAATAAAATGTAGACCTAAATTTAAAAGGTAAAATTATAAAATTTTCCAAAAATTTTGAAGATAATCTTCATAACCTAGGGTTAGGCAAAGTGTTTTTAGACATCATATCAAAAACATGATCTAAGAAAGAAACAAAAAAGATCAACTGTCTTCATTCGAATTTTTTTTTTTTTTTTTTCTCTTTTTCCGTGTCCGGCAACGGATCGCAACCCTCAGTGTTGCCCCCGTACCGGACCGGGGACCGGCAACGGGATCGCAACCCTCGGCGTTGCTCCCACGCCTCGCTCAGCCAGTGAGCGGGAACCGGTCTGTATGTGGGATCCGAACCCTCGGGCGGGAGCGCCGCCGCGCTTCCCAAGCAGCGCACTATCCAGTGCGCCACCGGGCCGGCCCTTCATTCGAATTTTTTTTTTTTTTTTTTCTCTTTTTCCGTGTCCGGCAACGGATCGCAACCCTCAGTGTTGCGCCCGCACCGCGCTCAGCCAGTGAGTGGGAACCGGTCTCCACATGGGATCCGAACCCTTGGCGGGAGCGCTACCACGCTCCCAAGCTGTGCACTCTCCAGTGCGCCACTGGGCCGGCCCTCCATTGAGTTTTCAACTTCACTGACAGTACTTCTCATTGGTAGAAGTTCTTTTCAAAATTTTCTTTTTTTTGGTTAGAGCATGGCCTTGTAACACCAAGGTCAGGGGTTTGGTTCTCCACACCAGTCACCAAAAAACCAAAAATTTTTCTTTTTTATTTTTTTTTAGTCTTTTTTTAATGGTTTTCTCTTCCATGTAATTTTTCTAGATTATCTCCTCTCATGTATATTCCAGTAAAGGATAACTATTTCCGTAATTTTTGTCTGATCTGCTATTAAACA
>NW_007731496.1:17460-20105 GCF_000696425.1 Galeopterus variegatus
TGTTTAATAGCAGATCAGACAAAAATTACGGAAATAGTTATCCTTTACTGGAATATACATGAGAGGAGATAATCTAGAAAAATTACATGGAAGAGAAAACCATTAAAAAAAGACTAAAAAAAAATAAAAAAGAAAAATTTTTGGTTTTTTGGTGACTGGTGTGGAGAACCAAACCCCTGACCTTGGTGTTACAAGGCCATGCTCTAACCAAAAAAAAGAAAATTTTGAAAAGAACTTCTACCAATGAGAAGTACTGTCAGTGAAGTTGAAAACTCAATGGAGGGCCGGCCCAGTGGCGCACTGGAGAGTGCACAGCTTGGGAGCGTGGTAGCGCTCCCGCCAAGGGTTCGGATCCCATGAAAAGACCGGTTCCCACTCACTGGCTGAGCGCGGTGCGGGCGCAACACTGAGGGTTGCGATCCCATTACCAGTCAGTAAAAAAGACAAAAAGGAAAAAAAAAAAGAAAACTCAATGGATAGGGGTTTAACAGCAGGTTAATCACAAAATGAAATTATTCCTCAGATCTATATTTCAGTTCAGTAATTATCAGGAATAATAACAAAGATATGAAAAGACAGAAAATATGAAGAATGGGGAAGGTAAATGCAAGAGAGAATAAGGATGAACCCACATCCCAAATTCCAGAATAAGAATCAAGAGAATCAGGAAAGAATTCTGCTTTCACCTAAAACGTAAAATGCTGCAAGATAAGGTCACTCTCAATCTAACATTAAGGAAAATCTAAATAATCTACAAAATCATAACCTTTCTTAACCCAATCAAAGACTTGAAGTCACAAGGCAACCAAGCAAATTAAAATTTTTCTCCCTCAAGGGAGAGAAAGGACATATAAACAGTTAAATTTTGGTTAAGCATAGGGAAAAGAAACAGCCACTATACAAGTGGGTAACAAAAAATCAGCTAAAATTTTAACAAATTCTTAAATGGTAAATGTGGAGTAGTATCATTTTGGAACAGATGAGAACCCCAGACACAAAGGGACTGTACCAGAAAGACTGGGATTATAGCAGGAGCCTAGAGAGTTCCCCTCAGTGGTATAGGCATGCAAGAGGTGATCAGCTGCGGCTGGGGTACCCGCATGAAGCCTGGACTCTTCTGTTGTCAGAAGCAAAAATTTAACCCGCTGAAGGAGAAGCAGCAAAGCAATGGGGAAAGAAAACCCACTGCTTCTAAGGGAGAAGTAGAAGTACAAACCATCTGACTCTGGGAGAGGGGTAAGAAACACTCCTGCTGCCAAGACAAAGATCCACTGCTTCTGGAAGAGGGGCAGTTGTAAAAACTCTCTGTCCCATGGGAAGAGCAAGAAATCCATGGAGCCCAGGATCCTACACTAATACCAAGCAGAGGTCTGTTACCACAGATCTCAGGGAGAGGAAAAAGAAACTCTCTGCCACCCAAGAACAAATGCAGATCCAGACTGAGTTTGGCTGCACTGGGAAACAGGAACTCTGAGAAAGCCTTACCTCTAAGGTACAGGTTCACAGGACCTATCCAATACTGAGAAAAAACCATGAAAAGACAGAACTCCCCTTGTTCCCACCATGAACCTAGCACCAAATAACAAGCATCAACAGTCTATTGCTGGAGAAAGATTCCCCTCTGAGATGCAGACACGTAGGAACTGCTGAAAGCTGGCAATGGAACAGGAACACTGAGGAATGGCCTCTAGCTCCCAAGGCCCCATTCTAAGCATAAGGTAACAGCAGCCTACTGCTGGAAAAATTTGAGGCTGTGATGCCTGAAGGTAATAAAAACAATAAAAACCCCAAATAGAGCTCAACTGCTGACTATCTTGAGTTAATCTCCCACACTAACAGCCTGATAAAAGAAATGTGCCCATTTCTGGGTATAAATACTATTTGCTTCAATCTCTACTGTTTTCTCACAATGTCCATCATTCAATCAAACATTATTTTTTTTTTTTTTGTCTTTTTTCCATGTCCGGCAACGGATCGCAACCCTCAGTGTTGCCCCCGTACCGGACCGGGGACCGGCAACGGGATCGCAAACCTCGGTGTTGCTCCCGCGCCTCGCTCAGCCAGTGAGCGGGAACCGGTCTGTACATGGGATCCGAACCCTCGGACGGGAGTGCTGCCGCACTTCCCAAGCGGCGCACCATCCAGTGCGCCACCGGGCCGGCCCCTCAATCAAACATTATGAGACACAAAAATTTTAAACAAAAAACCCAAAACCCCACCCATTGTAACTAATCAGCAGAACCAAACTCAAAGATAATTCAGATGTTGGTACTATCAGACGGGGACTTTTAAATAATTATCATTAACATGTTAAAAGGTCTAATGGAAAAGGTGGACAACATACATAAACAAATGGGGAATTTCAGCAGAGAGAAAAACACATGGAAATGATAGAAATAAAAAACATTACGGGCCGGCCCGGTGGCGTACTGCTACTGTGCGCCGCTTGGGAGCATGGCAGCGCTCCCGCCGAGGGTTCGGATCCCACATACAGACCCATTCCCGCTCACTGCCTGAGCGAGGTGCGGGCGCAGCACTGAGGGTTGCAATCCCGTTGCCGGTCCCGGTCCAGTAGGGCACAGCACTGAGGGTTGCGATCTGTTGCCGGACACGAAAAAAAAAAAAGAAAAAAAAAAAAAAAAGAA
>NW_007731496.1:20837-24983 GCF_000696425.1 Galeopterus variegatus
TGGAAAAGGTGGACAACATACATAAACAAATGGGGAATTTCAGCAGAGAGAAAAACACATGGAAATGACAGAAATAAAAAACATTATGGGCCGGCCCGGTGGCACACTGCTACTGTGCGCCGCTTGGGAGCGTGGCAGCGCTCCCGCCGAGGGTTCGGATCCCACATACAGACCCATTCCCGCTCACTGCCTGAGCGAGGTGCGGGCGCAGCACTGAGGGTTGCAATCCCGTTGCCGGTCCCGGTCCGGTACGGGCGCAACACTGAGGATTTCGATCCGTTGCCGGTCACGAAAAAAGACAAAAAGGAAAAAAAAAAAAACACATTACAAGAGAAAAAGAATTCCTTCAATGGGCTCACTGGCAGACTGTACTTCAACTGAGGAAAGAAACCTATGAACTTACAGATAGGTTAATAGGAATTATCCAAACTGAAACACGAAGAAAAAAAAAAAGAGTGAAAGAAATACAACAGAGCATCCAAACACTGTGAGACAATATAACTGTAGAGTTGCAGAAGAGTAGAGAACGGGGCAAACTCCATATCTGAAAAGATATGGTTGAGAATTTTCACACAAATACATTCTACACAAGGGACAATCAAACTGTAGAAAAGCAAAATTAAAATAAAGATTTGAAGGCAGCCCCGAACGAACACACACACACACACAAAATACATTAACACAGAGAAATGAAGATAACAATCACAGCAGACTTCTTGTCACAACCTACACAATCCAAAAGATAATGAAAAGATATCTTTAAAGATCTGAAAGAGAAATTGTCAACCCAAAATTCTATAGCCAGCAAAAATATCTTTCAAAATATGAAGGCAAAATAAAGCACCTTCCAGAGATACAAAAGCTGATAGAATTGATGATCAACAGACCAGCAAAATAAGAAATGTTAAAGAGAAGTTCTCAAGGTCGAAGGAGTAAACCAATTGGAAATCTGAATCAACACAAAGAAATGAAGAGTGTTGGAAACAGTAAGAATGAAGATAAATGTACAAAAATGTTTTTTCTTTTTAATGTTTTTAAAAAATAATTGACTCTGAAGCAAACATAGCATCAATGCACTGAGGGGCTCATAACATGTGTGAAAGTCAACTGTATGACAGTAATAGCACAATGGTTCCAAGAGAAGAAATGGAACACATACTGTTGTTTCTATACTATACAACGAAACTTCAAAATGTTCATGAAAAAATGGAATTAAAAGATAATATAAATCTTTCCATGAACTTTTTTTTATGAATATTCATGAGACACAAAGCTAATTGTCACCCCTCCTGCCCATGATGGGAGAGCCAGATTCAAACTGGCAGCATACCCATTACCAGAAATTGCATTTGTACCTGGCGTCCCCCACCCAATTATCACCAACCTCCCTCCCCCTCCTCCTTTCTCCCCGACTCCATCCCAAGGAATGTTCTCTCCCTCTGCAAGACCAATACACTACTGTGGTCTTTCTCTCCTTCCTTCTTTCTTTCTTAGCTTCCACGTGAGTGAGAACATGCTTTCCTTATTTCGGTCAATATAAGTTTCTCCCAGTTCATCCATATTGTTGCATGGGAGTATTTCATTCTTTTATATGGCAGAGTAGTATTCCATGGTGTATATATACCACAGTTTTCTTGTCCAGTCATCCATCGATGGACATTTAGGTTGGTTCCATATCTCGGCTATTGTAAACAGAGCTGCAATGAACATGGGAGTACAGGAATCCCTCTGACCTGATAATTTCCATTCCTGTGGGTATATACCCAGAAGAGGGATTGCTGGATCGTATGGAAGATCTATCTGTAGTTGTTTGAGAAACCTCCATACTGTTTTCCATAGTGGTTGTACTAATTTAGGGTCCCACCAACAGTGTAGGAGTGTTCCCTTCTCTCCACACCCTTACCAACATTTGTTATTCGTCTTTTTGATTATAACCAGTGTGACTGGGGTGAGGTGGTATCTCAATGCAATTTTAATATGCATTTCCCTGATGACTAGTGATGTTGAGCATTTTTTCATGTATGTGTTGGTCATTTGTATGTCTTCCTTTGAAAAATGTCTGTTCAGCTCCTTTGCCCATTTTTTGATTGGGTTATTTGTTTTTTTACTACTTGAGTTCTATGTATATTCTGGACATTAATCCCTTATCAGATGCATAGTTAGCAAAAACTTTCTCCCACTCTGTAGGTTGTTTCACTCTCTTGACTGTTTCCTTTGCTGTTCTGAAGCTTTTTAGTTTGATATAGTCCCACTTGTTTATTTTTTCTTTTGCTGTTTGTGCTTTCGGGCTCATGTTCATAAAGCCTGTGCCCAGACCTAATTGCTAAAGTGTTTCAACTATATTTTCCCTTAGTAATTTTACAGTTTCAGGACTTATACTTAAGTCTTTAATCCATTTTGTGTTGATTTTAGTGTATGGTGAGAGATACATATCAAGTTTCATTCTTCTGCATATGGATATCCAGTTTTTCCAGCACCACTTGTTGAAGAGGCAGAATTTCCCCAATGTAGATTTTTGTTGCCTTTGTCCAATATCAGATGGCTATAAGCCTGAGGGGTGATTTCTGGATTGTCAATTCTACTTCACTTGTTTGAATGTCTATTTTTATACCAGTACCATGCTGCTTTGGTTACAATAACTTTGTAGTATAACTTAAAGTCAGGTAGTGTTATGCCTCCAGCTTTATTTATTTTTTTATTTTTTTTGCTCAGGATTGCATTGGCTGTTCAGGGTCTTTTGTCTTTCAATATGAAAGGAAGACTGATTTTTCCATTTCTGTGAAAAATGTCATTGGTATTTTGATGGGGATAGCATTGAAACTATAGATCGCTTTGGGTAGTACAGACATTTCACAATGTTAATTCTTCCAATCCAAGAGCAAGGAATATCTTTCCATCTTTTTGTGTTTTCTTTACTTTCTTTCAGAAGTGGTTTGTAGTTCTCATTGTAGAGGTCTTTCACCTCCTTGGTTAAGTTGATCCCTAGGTACCTTATTTTTTTGTGACAATTGCAAATGGGCTTACTTTATTTCTCTTTCTGTTGATTCATTATTTGAGTATATAAGTGCTACTGATTTAGGGGCATTTATTTTGTATCCTGCAACATTACTGAAGTTATTAACCAGCTCTAGGAGTTTTTTGATAGTCTTTAGGTTTTTCTATATATAGTATCATGTCATCCACAAATAGAGAAAGTTTGACTTCATCTTTTCCAATCTGGATTCCCTTTATTTCTTTCTCTTGCCTGATTGCTCTGGCTAGTAACTCCAGTACTAAGTAAAATAAAAGTGCTGAGAGGGCACATCCTTGTCTTGTTCCTGTTCTTAAGGGAAAGGCCTTCAGTTTTTCCCCATCCAGAATGATACTGGCAGTGGACTTGTCATAATGTCTTTTATTGTACTGATATATTTTCCTTCTATACCTAATTTGTTGAGAGTCTTTATCATGAAGGGATGTTGAATTCTGTCACATGCTTTTTCAGCATCTACTGAGATAATCATATGGTCTTTGTCCTTGAGTTTGTTGATGTGATGTATCACATTTATTGACTTTCATATGTTGAACCATCCTCACATCCCTGGAATGAATCCCACTTGATCACAGTGTAAAATTTTTTTAATATTTTGCTGTGCTGTGATTACTAACATTTTATTGAGAATTTTAGTATCTAGGTTCATCAAGGATATTAGCCTATAATTTTTTTGTTGTGTTTATCTAGTTTTGGTATCAGAGTTATGTTGGCCTCATAGAATGAGTTTGGGAGAATAGCATCTCTTTCAATCATTTGGAATAGATTGAGGAGAATTGGTATTAACTCTTCTTTAAAAGTCTGATAGGGGCTGAGCCCATGGCACACTTGGGAGAGTGCGGCGCTGGGAGCGCAGCAGCGCTCCCGCTGCAGGTTTGGATCCTATATAGGGATGACTGGTGCACTCACAGTGCTCACTGGCTGAGCGCGCTGCAGCCGGTCTCAAAAAGGAAAAAAAAAAAAAAAAAAAAAAGGTCTGATAGAATTCAGCAGTAAAACTATCTGGACCCAGACTTTTCTTTGTTGGAAGATTGCTAATTACTGTTTCAAGCATCTTGCCTGTTATTGGTCTGTTCAGGTTTTCTGTCTCTTCTTTGTTCAGTCTTGGTAGTTTGTAT